>NW_019720162.1:1418316-1475336 GCF_002891405.2 Cryptotermes secundus
TGCCATTACGAAGGAACGAGTATTGCATGAGTTGGCACCTTGCATTAACATAAACTTATAAGTTATGTTAGGTCACGAAAGAGCAAGCAGAATTTTATTTCTATATATCGTGTTTAATCTGTGAGTTCTGATCTTTCTGATGAGGTGACTACGTGAAGTATAGTAAAGTTGTCTCTGTCCTTAATTAAGCACTACGATATGAAGGCGTATGGGGGAGTGGACGTACAGATCCACGTTTTCTTGACTTCGGCACTAGCTGAAGGTGTCAGCTTCACGCCCAGCCAATTTATAACCATGGAAAGAGCCACCGAATACCCACTGGATAGAAGGCTGAGGGGAGGAGAGAGCCGGTCTGGACGACGTGGATATAATTCTTGACCCTACCAGGACTCAAACTCCGACTACTCTGTTGTCCAGCCCGTAGCCAGTCGTTATACCAACTGCGTTATCCCGGCTCTTATATCAAGTGAAGGATACAATACTGTGACATGCCAAAGCATTGCCAGGCAACGCCGCGATAAATACCTTTTCCCTTGAGTTCACGCAACAATAGGACGAATGTTTACAAATTGTTGCTAGGCAACAGTCAGCGAGCCAAAGGAGTGGCGAGATAGTTATCATGTGACTTGTTTTCTGTGTGGTCTGCGCTACGCAACAGTGGAACTGTGTTTTCTGTGCGTGGTCCGTACCGAGAGGATATGAGAGAATACGGGAATGGGAACTGACTTCACTTGAGTTCCGAAGTTCCAAGAGAACAGCAGTGTGGCCAGAAGAAGAATTAGAAGACTTAGTGCGTGACGTTACATGTCATATAATTACAGTAATCTTGAGAGTGTAAGAACTAATTGTAGTCACGACTAGTTAAGATCCAATAAACCGATTCACCAATACAAACCCGCGTCTTAGTCACTGGAACACGTGACAATATAAATGAGCTTCATTATTTGCGGGTATTACTCGTGAGAGACAGAGTAAACGTCAGCCTCGACTCGTCATTAGGCAACATTCAGGACTATGAAGGAACACCGGAGAAGACAGGGCACGTTAATAACACGAGAGCTTATATTTCCCATCGAATTCCCAACAGATGTTACACGACAATACATTAACTACGAAACTGTCTTGAGGAACTGAGAACAAATCTTGCAATATCTCGGTAGAGATATGTGGACCCGAAACTTGATAACATTATCACGAACAGGATCTATGTGTTGAAGTCTTGCTGTCATTTGACGAGTCATATGCAAACATAAGGGGCTAATGTTTTAAGACCAGAGAGTAACGTCAAGAGGACACACCCTTGTAGCCAATCGATACAGATGGGACGGCTGGACGTTACATACTGTCTGCACGCGAGCGCTAACTTCATTAAAACATTCTCATGCTCCGATGCGATAGCTCTGCCGTCCTCGCCGAAAACTGACCTCAATGACACTAGGGGGCGCAATTCAACAACTCTGTGTCTCAAACATCTTCGACGGTGCAGCAACATGAGTAGTGACGTCATCACTACAGAGTTGCTTGAATATACAACCAAATTCTCCATTCGATATATCCGTTGCACACACCGGACATTTCTCCTGTAAGGTTTGACTGTTCAGGATGCAACACACAAAGACTTCTTCAGACGCTGTCAGCATCGATAGTTTACATCGAGTTGGATGATAATAAGACGATTAAATATTTGAGAGTATGAAAGAATCTAAGGAACGGTCCATGGTCTACTACCCGGTATTTTCTTGGAAGCACTGAGGACAACCACAACAACTTTAGTGAGGAAAAGTGATGTCCAGGCCGAGATTCGAGCATAGAACCTCACGAATAAAAAAATCTAATGCCTCACTGCTAGACAAATCTGCTAGATCAAAGATGCTTTAGACAAAGAATATTCATAACAAGTAAAGATCAAATATGCTGTGACATGCACATCCATTGCTAGGCAACGACCGCCAAATAAGCAACTATACAACAGACGTTGCTAAGTAATGGCTCTGTAAATAACGGCCATTGCTAGGCGATATCTCAGTAGTGGTCATGTCGTCTATGAGGTCCGTGCCGAGATGTTATAAACAGGGCCAGTTAGCTGATGCAGCCAGGTAGTGAGTGAGCAGTTTAGTCAGTCAGTCGGTAAGTTACTGGAACGGGTCGGTCGGTCGGCTGTGAGCTGTGAGAAGCTGGTAGCTGAGGCACGGGCATAGTTCGGGAACCCAGAGTAACGGGAACGTACGCCGTTGGAAGTCGCTACCGAGCAACGGCAGTTGTACAGTTGGTTATTTCGCGGTTTCAAAACAACAGATCAGTAAGCACAATAANCGTCCTCGCCGAAAACTGACCTCAATGACACTAGGGGGCGCAATTCAACAACTCTGTGTACTGTGTCTCAAACATCTTCGACGGTGCATCAACATGAGTAGTGACGTCATCACTACAGAGTTGCTTGAATATACAACCAAATTCTCCATACGAGAGATCCGTTGCACACACCGGACATTTCTCCTGTAAGGTTTGACTGTTCAGGATGCAACACACAAAGACTTCTTCAGACGCTGTCAGCATCGATAGTTTACATCGAGTTGGATGATAATAAGACGATTAAATATTTGAGAGTATGAAAGAATCTAAGGAACGGTCCATGGTCTACTACCCGGTATTTTCTTGGAAGCACTGAGGACAACCACAACAACTTTAGTGAGGAAAAGTGATGTCCAGGCCGAGATTCGAGCACAGAACCTCACGAATAAAAAAATCTAATGCCTCACTGCTAGACAAATCTGCTAGATCAAAGATGCTTTAGACAAAGAATATTCATAACAAGTAAAGATCAAATATGCTGTGACATGCACATCCATTGCTAGGCAACGACCGCCAAATAAGCAACTATACAACAGACGTTGCTAAGTAATGGCTCTGTAAATAACGGCCATTGCTAGGCGATATCTCAGTAGTGGTCATGTCGTCTATGAGGTCCGTGCCGAGATGTTATAAACAGGGCCAGTTAGCTGATGCAGCCAGGTGGTGAGTGAGTAGTTTAGTCAGTCAGTCAGTAAGTTACTGGAACGGGTCGGTCGGTCGGCTGTGAGCTGTGAGAAGCTGGTAGCTGAGGCACGGGCATAGTTCGGGAACCCAGAGTAACGGGAACGTACGCCGTTGGAAGTCGCTACCGAGCAACGGCAGTTGTACAGTTGGTTATTTCGCGGTTTCAAAACAACAGATCAGTAAGCACAATAACAGAAGTGTTGTTGGAAACGGTGCTTTCTGTTTGGTCCACGTAAAGTGGCTATAAAGAAGAGTTCAGTTGAGAATATGTAGACGAGTTTTGGAGTTCCAAGTGAGCAGTTAGTCGAGAATTTATGAAGTCTCTTGGGATGGCAGTCGAAGATGACTGAGAATAAATGGCAAAAAAGGAACCAGACTGTGCAAAGAATACTTCAAATGTGATATAGTTACAATGAGTCTGCTACAAATCCGTTGCTAGGGAACGNAGACTGGCATAATTCCTACTTTGAAATCCGTTGCCAGATATGATTAGTGAGGACTGAGAACACTAGTGTGTGTCTGTGCGTGTGTGTAAAGGTAAACTGTAAAGTGTGTAGATCGGCGATAGTGCTGTATTACTCGTAGTTACGAGTTGAGTGTATAAGCGCAATAAATCAAATCATCCAATCCAAAACCCGTCAACAGTCACCGATACACGTGACAATATGATAATGAAATATCTAATATCTAAGGCCATATTCGCAGTGATGTTAGCGAACGTCAAACCTCGTGTACGTATTTATGGTTTAGTTTACGACGATGTCAATATCTCAGGCTGTATAGCGTCAAATTGTATGGTTAATGAATAAAGAATTCGAGAAGATGTTGAAAAAGTGTTTGTGGCTTAACTGGAGACCCACATAAAACCTCAAACAGGACTTGATCCCATCATTTTCCGAATAAAAACCACTTGCCGGTATCTCACCTCAGAATTTCACACGAATCACAGTGGACACTTTATGAACTTCGCGTGACCCCATGAACTTCATTGCCTCCCTGAACTGCGTGACGTCAAATATTCATGAAAATCGACAGAAATGGCTATAAAGTTGGTATAGGTCAGAAACAGAACCAACATAGCGACGGACATAAGGCAATTAGGGATTACGGAGTTAAGGATTTGGTCTATTATCTAATTCTACGATGGTGAGTCCTTCTTGAGAGGTTGTCCGACATTCAGCTACTCAAGAATTTCCCAACATTTTAATGAACACGATAAGTCATTATCCTGTTCAGAAGAATCCTCCATCAGTCCCTACTTTGAGCCACATTAATCCAGTCCATATCATACCATTCCCTACCACCAATTTTAATATTATCCTCTCATATATGCCTAGGTCCTCCTAGCGGCCGCCTTACTTCTATACTTCCTACCAAAAACCTTGTATGCATTCTACTCTCCCCCACGCGTGCTACGTGTCTGCCCATTTCATCCTCCTTTACTGGACCTGGCGAAAAGTACAAGTTATGAAGCTCCTCACTACGCAGTTTTCTCCGACCTCCCGACACTTCATGTCTCTTCGGTCCAAATATATGATGTCCGGATGAAAGGTATAGAAAATAAAAAAAAAAATACCTCGGAAAGTAATTGTCATACACGTATCCGGTTTATGTCGTCGGAAATGAAAACCATGTAAGTTTTTTCATGCCCGGCTTAAGCGCATGCGCCGCCACATTTCTGCCACCATGTTAGGAATCACTTGGACAGAGTGATGGCTGGAAGATAGATCGGCAGAGGTGGAGCAATCGCTTGGCCTCCTAGATCGCCAGAATTAACCCCACTGAATTCTTTCTTGTGGGGTTATGTGAAGAACATTGTCTAGCAGGTTACGATCAACGACCTGCAACACCTGAAAGCCCGCATAAGGGACGCTGTGGCTATGTTAACACCAAACATGCTGGATCGTCTGGATATTTGTCGTGCCACCAAGGGAGACCACGTTGAAATTTACTGATAAAGTTATATACTCAGAAAAACTTTGATAGTTTCCTTTTGTAGTGGTGTAACTCATAAATGTGTATAATAAAAGCTTTGAGATATAATTATTTTATTGTGGGCACCTTTCATCCGGACACCCTGCATTTCCCTCAGCACCCTGTTCTCAAACATCCTCGGCCAATGTTCCTCCTTTAATGAGAGATACCAAGTTTTACAACGATACAAAACTACAGCCACGATTATAGCTATGTGAATTTCAATTTCTATGATTTTGGACAGAAGGGGAGAAGACAGAACATTTTGAACTCAAAGTATCTATTAGCTGTCTTCATGTTATTATTTTGCCTTGCATTTTGGTGAGATGACAGCAACATATACTTTTCTACACCAACTTCCTTACCAACATCAGCTACAGATTATGTTTCTCTATGGTACGTATACTTGTTATCTACAATTTTCAAAGAAAACGTTTTGGAAACAGAACTGTTTCCTTCTTCAGGTGGAAGGATGGGGCGCACCTGCTCAGAGATAGCAAACATCAATCACTGCAGTTGTTCTTTACTAAGAAACGCAACGGAATAAGTGCCTTCTTACATTTACTGGTGAGGAAGGAAACAGACGCACTTTGCGAAACGCTGAATCCTTCCGGAAACCGTCTCTGTGGTCTAGTAGTCAGGGTTCCTGGCTACAGGTCCAGAGGTTCCCTGCGCTACAAGATTCTGTCTGAGAAGTAGTGGGTCTGGAATGGGGTCCACTCAGCCTCGTGATGATAATTGAGGAGCTATTTTAAGGAAATAGCGGCTCCGGTCTAGAAAACCGAAATTAACGGCCGTGGGGATTTCTTGCGCTGACCACGCGACACCCTCTATCCGCAAAAGTTAGCACTAAACTTCGCCGACAAGCGGTGGTCGCTCGGTCGGTATAAGTCGCCTGCGGACTAAAATCACGGAGTTTGTTTGAATCCTTCCGGAATACAAGATGATGCACAAAGCCAAGAAGTTCAGCAATTCGAGGCGTAATGGACGTAATATCTTTTCCATGTGCACCACTAGAAAGCAGCACAGTATACTTTCATGACAGTCTAGGTAGAACAAGAGCAGACGCATGTTAACAGGCTGTTTTCAGTAGTAACAATGGCGACCATACTGAAGTAGTGTACTACCGGAGATCAGCGTTCTGTTGTGCATTTTTGTGGGCTAAAGGACACAATGCAAAGGATATCCATTAAGAAATGTTTCCTGTTTAGGGCGGGAAGCGATTGATAAGTGGGCGGCAAACGTTTCGCTGACGATGAATATGTTGAACGGAGATGCGGAAATGGCTGAGACAACAGTCAAAAGACTTTTATCCTGCGGATTTCGACGCACTTGTAAAGAGATGGAACAAGTGTATCAATGTTTCGTACAGGTTCGAATATCACATGTTTTACGTTTTATATCCATTTGTGACCTATCAACTGACTCTCCCACGTAGCAATATACTAACTGCCTTTTGAATATTGTGGCGTATAGACCCATTTTTAAACGACTCAGTAAACACACTCCCGCAAAAGCGTTTGCGCGCAAAAATAAAACGTCCTCTCCTAGGCAATGGATCTCTAAACAAGCCTTCTCAACAACAGAGAGGCTGTGTTTTCTGCGTAGTCCGTGCCGAGGGGTTTATACAAGGACAAGTAAGGTCGTTTCAGTGAGTTGTCACGAATTTGGTTGAGCTCTGGAAACGGCAGTGGAAGGTGATTGAGAAGAAATGGTAATATATGAATTAGGCTGCGCGAAAAAGACTTCATGTGTGATTCGAAGTGACCTTATGACTGTTAATAATCCGTTGTCAGGATACGACTACTGAAGACTGACAACCCTAGTGTGTTTGTGTAAGGATGAACTGTAAAGTGCGTAGAGCAGCAATAGCGCAGTATTCCCTGTAGCCCCGAGCTGAATGTATAAGGTGTCAATAAACATAACAGCTGTGTTCCGGCCAAGACTCGAGAAAAAAAAACCTGTCAACAAAACCCTGGGGCGCCAAAGCTACCTCAGTCTGTTCATCTCCAGCATATATATAGTAGAACGTGACGTCAAACAGCCTTGAGTTCCCTCACCCCGGGAGGTCGGAACTAAGGTCAATAGATGAAGGACAAACAGAAGGTAAAATAGGGGAAGGACGGGTGGAAGGAACCTGCCGAAAATCTCACAGAATCCCAAACAAAAGATACGATAACCACGCTTCAGGTGTCAGTGAGAATTGGGCGCGTCATCTAGAGCAGGGGTACCAACACTTACTGAACATAACAGAAGAATTCAGAAGCAATGAAGTGCACTGGATGCACTAGTAACCAGGTACACGTTTCGACGCATTTTGTATTTGAAAAAAATTACACCCTCTTCCATCCTAACCCTCAGTTGCCCTGAAACAGTTAACTGTACAGAGATTTCCATTTTTCCATGTCGCTATTCCAGTGTGGTTTCTAAGTAAATGCAGATCACTGCATACGGTCAGCGATGTGATATCAACAGACACCTGGAAGCTTTCATAGGTACTGGAAATTATTTTGGAATTGAGTTCTCCCAAAGCACATTCTGCTTTGCTGTTTCATCATAGTTGGCAAACTTTCTGTTCCTATGACATCTATGATGTTACGACTCTCCTTTGCAGTGGAAGCAATCGCTTCTAGAGCAGCTTCCATCCACATTACCAAAAAGGCACCACAAACTGATACTCTACAAGATACTTGGATACTGCAGACAACACCTGGTAAAATAGTATACTCGAGTATCTCTGTCAAACACAATCCAAACATAAGACATGAGACACACATTAATCAACACTCACATGAACAGGATAAAGAACCTTCATTTGCACGTGGAATCTCAGTTCTCAAACATTCGTGTCCTAGCCACATACACACACCCCTCATGTGATTTTGAGCTTTCCATAAACAAGAAACAGAAGATATTGTATATTATTTTCATTAACACAAAGCAGAAATACCATTTTGTGGAGCCATACCTACACATTAATGCACTGAATGTTAGCAAAACAAAGTCCCATCTCAATACTAATATCTTTCTGTCCCTCTTTTAGCAGTAACTGAACTACCCACAGTGATTCAAAATTATTCCAGAACTGTGATAGAAGATATGTATGTTTGCACACAGCTCCAAGAAACAAACACTTTATATAGAAACATCTTTTCAATTAACTCAAGTATTATGAAATAAAATATATTAATTCAGGTTGTTGGATAGGTTTACAGTCCATTTATTTCGAATAACGCAATTATGCTGAAGTTTTGAAGACTGGAAGCTTCTTGAAAAATCCATGTTGAAGAATACGCTGCAGTAGGAATCTTCTGGAGAGAGTACGAAATAGAAATGCTTTCATCTTGACTGTCTCTTTATGGTTTCGCTTTCTTGTGCTTCCACAGTACTCTGTTCTCCCAGTGTCCATCTTGCAAACCATCTTCCACAAATCTGTGCCACTTCCATGTATATCTACCTCTTCCACTACATCTTTGTATTCGTCTTCGTCATCGTGTTCTTCGTTCTTGTTTTGAGAAGTGTAAAACATTTGTCTGCCGGTCACGGTAGCCGAGCGGTCTAAGGCATGTACTGTCTTCGCTCGCTTGGAAACCGGGGTCGTGAGTTCGAATCCTACTGAGGGCATGGATGTTTGTGTGCGTTTTTCTGTGCCTGTGTACAGGTAGAGGCCTTGCGACGAGCTGATCACTCGCCCAAGGAGTCCTACCGTATGTCTAAGATCTAGTAAACCGAAGTGAAACGGAGAGTTTCATGGAGGTAGGCCCAGGCCCAATTTGGGGCTGTAGTGCCAAGGGGGGGGGGAAAATTTGTCTACTAACCTTTCTCCCTTCATTCGCTCGAAATGGGCGTACCACTGGTACTTCCGACTTTCTGGATTTCTTGTCATTGCTATAACATTAATTTCTCTTCACCAGGACACTTTATTTCTTGCCTTCGCCGGAAGATAGCATAAATGCTATAATCATATGCAGCCATCCTAATTTAGTTATGAATTTTTCAATCAGGGCACTCGTTGTTCCTACGCAACGGAATGCAACTGCGATGAGCTGCATCTCGGGAACATACTGTCACACCACAGGTCACAAATTGTGACCTTCCCACGCTGGTCCCGCAGAAGAAAAAACTATATATAACTTCTAAGATTTGAGGTTTTCACGGCGGTGACTATGCAGAAAACAGTCTTCTGGGATGTGGCGCCGTGTAGAAACTGCGTTAACCGACGTTTCGGAGGAACATATCGCCTCCATCTTCACGGTAGAAGAAATCCGCACTGGCATTCAAGGTGGTTCACTTAAAACACTGATATTTTATCTTACTGTGTTAAGTCTGAAATGTTATACAGATGACTTCTACACAAGTGACAGCAACGAAACATACAGAAATTCTGAACGCGCTGTAGGGGTTGGAAGCGAGAAAGAAAAAAAAATGCTGAGAATGCGACCCGCCCACAGAAATAATAAACAGAAGGAAGAAAAGGGTCAAGAAACTACAAAATTAGGCCTAAGCTGTAAGTTCAGGATACAAAATGAAAGGATCGTAACAAATTTAAGAACAAAATCAAAATGAAAAAGATAGAAATTCGTATCCTATTTCTCCTTTGTACGGGCGTGCAACTTCGTCTCTTGAGACCATAAGCTAAATTAGTCTCTTCACTAAAGGTTAAACGTGTTCAGACTGAATAATTGGCGGGGCATGTAACACGCATAGGTGCGATAATACACTATTTTGGTCGCGTAGGTATAACGGAGGAGGGAACCTAGAGTTCTTTAAAGTAGACAGGAGAATAATATTAAATGAGGCAACATGGAGGTGGAACCTTGAATGGAGTAGCCCAAATCAGGTCCCATCCATGCAGTTATAAAGATACGGAAATAAACTTAGTATTCCTTGAAACAAGCAGATTTCTTGGCCGGCACGTAAATATTGTGATGTTTTAGAGGACTTAAGACGGGGTTTTGTATATTGCACATTGGATGTGCTGACCACTTCACAACTCGATTCAATTATAGCACCATTGCTAATCTTCACACTTTACAAATCACTACAGCACACGCTAAGTAGTTTCCAGCCGGCTGTCTTCATCAGTCGTTCCCTGGTTATAGCTTCTAACAGTGGAGATTCTTCAGCTTCGGCGCCCACTCCGTTACTGTCCGGCGAATATCCCAACTATCCTCCTTTGAACCCCTCGGCAGGGACCATTATAGAACACAGCACTTCTAATGTCGCTACAATCGTTTCCGAAGCAAACATGTTCGTTTCGCTGTCGCTACCTAGTCTACTTGTCTACACACTACAATCTCAATGACGACCATGCAACATGAAATTGGTCACACAGTACGAATAAAGGCAGGGCTTTGCAGACCCCAGCAACTGCAGGGTCAGCTCGAAAAGAGGGCCACAGGGTCGAATTCCAGTCAGGGCCCAGACGATGGACTGCAATTTTTTGCGTATAAGAGGAGCGTGCCACAGCTCCGGCGCTTATTTGCCTGCTTGCCAACTCGATGACCCACGTTCGATGCAAGGTTACGTCGTCTCGGTGTGGACAGTACGACACTACTGAAGGATTTCCCTTAACACTTCGGCTTCCCTTGCCAATTCTCACTGTATCAATTGCTCCACACTCATTTATGTTCATCATGTTGAGCTCGTATGAGGCCTAACAGTGGCGGGAGAAACAAACCCTGTGCCTTACCACTCCAGGAATTTAGATATATGACAGCACATCCTTCCAAGGAGTACATACGCCAACCTGAAGGCTGGATCGGCTCTATGGAGACGCGGCAGAATCGCAGAATCAGCCCTCTTTTCTGATATAGAATTCAGATCGTCAATGTCTACACCTTATTTCCTCAAAACGGAGTTCGGTTAATTCAGTTGACGTAGCGACTAAGTTACGGGATGAGCGACCGAGCAGGCGAAGTGCGATTTCCGGCAGGGACAAGAGAAGCTTTCTCTCCTCCAGGATGTCCAGACCGGCTCTGGGGCCCACTCAGCCTCCTATACAATGGGTACCGAGGGCCGTCTCCCCAGTGGTAAAGGGGAAGGGAAATGCTGCTGACAGTTCACCTCCATCTAGTGGCAAACTCGAAGAGTGGTCCAGCTTTCTCGCTTTCGGTTTCCCATACGCCTTCGCTATGTTGTGCTTAATTAAGCTGAAGGACATTACTTTTAACTGTGTAATATTGTCACGTATCCGGGGTTTGCGTAACTAATATGACGGGTTTTGGGTTCCATGATCGAATTTACTGAACCTTTACACAACTTGTTACAGCAGTTCACAAATCACTATGTGACACACTGTCATCTTCTTCCGCCTGGACACTCCGCGGGAACTGTTCTGACTTCTGAATGGACTCCGTTGTACTCTTTCAATTCTGATTTGAACTACGGCTGACTCTACCCTATTGCAAATCCTCGGCACGGACCCCACGAAAAACACCGTCTTCTGTTGTCAAGAATCGGTGTTTATTGTCCCGTTACCTAGCAATGTATGTCCTATTGTTGACAGCGCATGCTTTGGGAATGTGTTTACCAAGCCGTTGCTTATCAATATACATATGTAACAATATAATTCATACTTCACTCTACGTTCAACCTCGCGTAAAAAACCTTACGAAGAACACGGATACGAAACTATCTTCGAACTTCGGACAGTTGCATCCGGAATTATCCGTAATGTTTCTACTGATGACGTAACGGTCTACCTCAGTGATGAAACAACCTCATTCACAAAGTGGATGTGTTCACACTTAACTTAAACCGAGTTAACTCAAACTGTCTCTCGTAAAGAACTGAACAGTGTGAATGTGTGGCCTGCTGGTGGGGTAAGACGACTGTTAGCTCGTAACGTAATTTTCGCCTGCAAGCATCAAATTAAAATCCCACAACACGATATATCGGATTGGCAGTAAAATGGAAACAGGGTAGGTTTATGTAGCGGTAACGCTTTAGACTCGAATTCGAGAGTCGCTCGGGTCGAATCTTGACGAGAACTTGTGTTTTCCTCAGTTTCTCCAGGCAAACACGCCGAGGCTGTCCCTTCATTAGACCGCGATCGCTTCCTCTCAATTTATCTATCGGTCTACAACCCATAGCAGTATATGGTCCAGCTACTGAACAGCAACGTGAAATAAGAAGCAAAGAAACAGGTTCTCGTAAAAGAATAAAAAGTACGTGTACAGGGAGGGAGGGGGGGCTAGGATAGATGAGAGTCAGTTTCTAAAGTTATTTACGCCTTTACATATAGAATTAAACATCCACAACTGAGCACGGTAAAAATGTATACACATACGTAGTAGAGTCATTAAGCTCGTGGAATGCGGTTTCATCGCATCATATTACAAGGTATTCACATACTCTTACACAGATCCACATCGGCCCTCAAAATAGTTGCCGAAAACATTGCTGAAATATAGTGGCAGGGCGTCTGACTACCTCCTCGGACGACTGAAATCCACGACAACGTAGTTTTCAAGCGGTGAAAGAAAGAAATCACACGGTGCGAGATCAGGTGAGTACGGAGGGTGTGGCAAAACGGTGACCTGTTGCCTTGCCAGTTCCTCTTGGACAAGAACAGAGCGATGTGCAGGGGCGTTGTCGTGTAGCAACAGCCAATTCTTCCTACGCCAAACGTTTCGCTAGGGGATTTGCCTAGTTTTTGGCAGAACTTGATGTTTTCCCGTTGTTCAAACTGCCACATTTTCGATTTCCGCCACTCGAATTTAACTGTAGTTCACAATAGAGGCCGTAGTTATACTTGCACTGTTTGTACACAACTGCCTCTTACTGTGACGAGAGATGAACTGACAGGTCGTCATATCGTGCCTCAACCTGTCCGCTGTAGTGTAGTGCAACGACGCTTTGCGGCCATTCCACAAACTTATTGACTGTGGTAGCATGTCTGACTGTGAGTGTGTCCTGACGAACAAAAGAGGCAAGTTGTGCATAAAAGTTAAAAGGGTGGGGGTGAGGGGGGGTAAAGGCAGACTGTACAGAGTCCCGTCACTGACATCCATAAAAATCAAGTTCAAGTTAGCAGAAAGACATAAAATATTAAAGCCTTAACGCTGCATAAAATAAGACTTTCAAAGTTCTACACTGCTAATAAACGTCATAATTTTACACAGACGCTAACTGACATAAAATACACTACATTTAGCCAACGACCCGGAACTTTAGTTTAAAGTCTTCTGACACGCCATAAATTTTTAAGAGAGATTCCAGGAAACAGAACTACTGATGCCCATGTTCAGTGTAATATGAACTTGCTGCCCCTGGCAACAATACAGAAGACTGGCGTGATAATAACGTTCCAGACTTGTATTTGGATGGTGCTCAGTTCAAACCTCGACCACGACAACCTCATTCTGCTTGAGGTTCTTCGTCGTTCTCCCGAGTCATTTCAGACAACTACAGGGTATTACCGTAAAACAAGCCACGACCACTTCTTTTCACATCCCATTCCATCCATTATTGTGGCGTATAGACCCGCTGCTAAGCGGTGGCTTTGTAAACAGCGACCGTCTCTAGGCAACGACTCGGTAAACACGTTACCGTAGCTTGACTGCAGATTCTTAATAACGCAACGATAGGAAGCAACAATAAAACGACTGAGTTTTCTATGTGGTTCGTGTCGACATACGAAGATAAGTCAATAAGTAAGTTACAAATGGATATAGAACTTAAATAAGAGTACTGATTTCAAAAATGCTTTTATTTCTCAACATAGTCTCCCTGTACATTGAGGCACTTGTCCCAGCGTTTCACAAGCCCCTGAAATCCAGCAGCATAAAATCCTTTGGGTTGCTGTCGGAACGAGGCGGTGACTTCCCTTTCTACAGCTTCGTCGGGAAAATGTTCAGCCGAAAGATGATGTTTAAGAGGGCCTAACAAATGGAAGTCGCTTGGAGCAAGACTCGTCCCCTGTGACAATTCGGGCTAGCATATCGTGTCCTTCATCGCGGTAGCGATTGAGATGTTGTAATGCCAGACCCATTCTTTGCATTTTCTGTTGTGGGGTCAGCATGCACCCATCGTGCACAGACTTTGTGAAAACCTAACCTGTCATTCGACTTCCATTTGTTCGGTCCTCTTAAAATCATCTTTCGGCTGAACATTTTGCGACGGTGAAGCTGTAGAAAGGGAAGTCACCGCCTGGTTCCGACAGCAACCCAAAGGATTTTATGCTGCTGGTTTTCAGGGGCCTGTGAAACGATGGGACAAGTGCCTCAATGTACCAGGAGATTATGTTGAGAAATAAAGCAGTTTTCAAATCAGTACTCTTATTTGTTTAAGTTCTATATCCATTTGTAACTTACTTATTGACTTAGCTACGTATTATAAGCAGCGTCAGTTGAATTTCGGAGTTTATAGCTGGCAGCTGGTAGATATTTGAGGGAACTGACAGGAGTTATGCACGGGCGGCTGTGGAAGAGGACATGAGCGCGGGAAGCTGAAGAATCTCCACTGTTAGAAGTCGTTTCCAGGGAACGGCTGGTGAAGACACTGCAGGCTGGAAAAGGCTTAGCGAATGCAGCGGTAATTTGTGAAGTATGGAAACTAGTGACAGAGTTGTAGTTTCTAGTCGTCTCAATAAATCCTATATCCAATCCATATCCCCTCTTTAGTCATACACATCAATTTTTACGATTTAAGCCTATATTTTGTGAGTTATTTCACGCTCCTGGCAGCTGTTAAGACTATACAGAATCATACGTAGGATGTGTGAATTGTGAAGGACTTCAAAGGAACCGGTTGTGGCCTAACCGGGGTAGCATGCCGGTACCTGCCTGTAAACACTTTGGAAAACGTGAGAACCTGTCATGACATCCGATATCCCAGTGGATATTCGAACCGAGCGCCTCTCAAATTTTTTATTCTACAGCCTTAGCACTACAGCAACTCACCGGGGGCTAGGCGTATACAGTATCGGCTACTGACAGCATCCTTTGTAAAACAGTGACCCCTATGCTTGCTTAAGCACACCATTGTGACTTACGGGAAAGCATTATTAGCCTCGGCACTATATGCAGGTGAGTCAGACCTCGGTCGCTTGACCCCGGGGTAAAGAAGTACCAGTACAGCTCGAATACAATGTGATGGCACCCGCGCAGGAGGCCGGGACTAACGAACTAACGAGTCCATATTTTCTTACAGAAGAAACAAAGGATTGACAGTTCCATGGCGACAGCTGGTTTCTGCGTTGGAGTGGCTCCTAACGGGTTTACTCAGGCCGTGCCATAGCTCAGGCGGTTAGTTGCCGTCTTCCCACTTCGGCGACCCGGGTTCGAGCCCAGGTCAGGTCATGTGGGATTTGTGGACAAAATGGCACTGAGACAGGTTTTCTCCAAGTACTTCGGTTTCCCCTGCCAATTCTCATTCCACAGACTGCTCCACATTCATCATCATGTATCATCCGGGGCTGGTACAACAGGCCAATTAGTGGTCGACGTACCAAGTGGACTAAGTCTCACCCAACCATAAGAAACTAACCAAATAAACGGGTTTACTTACTCCGATGTCCTGTTCCCTCTTAATTTCCCTTCCTTCGCGGAGGTTTGTGCTATCACATAGTAATCGACAGAAATCCATATCTCCGGAGATATGGACTAGCTCTATCCAGTGGACCCGACTGAGTAGGATTTACCTGAAGATGGAGACAGAAGCCAATCTCCGAAACGTTGTGTTTTAAAAAATAAACAGGACGGTGTTTAGATAAAGACAAGTCGATGGATAATGTCCAAAAACATAATATTTGTACAAATGTACCAAACAAACAAAAACAAACTCCGAGACCTGTAGTCCGCAAGTGAACTACACCGATCGAGCGACCGCCTCTTGTCGACGAAGTTAGTGCCAACTTTTGCGGATAGAGGGTGTCACGTGGTAGACGTAACGGATCCCCACGGCCGTTAATCTCAGTCTTCTAGGCCGGAGGCGCTTTTTCCTTGAAATGGCTCCTCGATTTTCCTCATGAGGCTATGTGGACCCCGTCCCAGACCCACTACTTCTCAGAGAATCTGGCAGCGCCGGGAATCGAACAGGGACCTCTGAATCTGTAGCCAGGAACTCTGACCCCCAGACCACAGAGGCTGTCTGTACTCTTGTACAAATGTACCATCGTCACTAACTTTTGGATCTTATGTGCAGAGATCACGTTCGTACAATACAAATTTTGGAGATGATTTCCACCCTCACGAGTCGGAAATCCAAAATTTAAAATTCTCCCCGGCGCAGACTGAAAGCTGCACTTCCATTTCGCAATGCGAAGTCTGAATGACCCAACAAACATTGGACTCTGTTACCAGTTCAGGGTATATAGCATCCAATAGTAGGTTCATCAGTGAACACCGTACTTGAAAGGGAGTGGAAGGGAGCGTTCATAACCTAATTTGACACTATCCCGGTATTTACCTGGAGGGACTGAGGAAAGTCACGAAAAAATCCTCTGCCATTACATTCAGAGTACCAGCAGAGATTCGAACCAGGCACCTCACCACCAAAACTCAGAAGCATCACTGTTTGAGCCAGCTTGACCAGCGAATGAACAATGAACACAAAACAAGTAACCTCACGAACTTCAAGCTACACCAGATAACAACAAACACTTCCGAATAATCTCGGACCACTTCTACCAGTTCATAATTTTCGGAATATCTATAATCTCAACAGCATACACATCACATAAGCGAGACACGAAATTGAAAAAGAAACGCACCCCCCCCCCCTCAGCTTACAGGGGTAACCTCCGTCGCCTGGCTCTAAACTGCAAACATATCGCCGACAGTTGCCATGGTAACGCCGTTCCAACGTCACAAATCGCTTCTTCTGTCTCCAGTCTGACCGGCAGATGTTTCATGCTTCAGGAAAGTCGATAGTGAATTCATTTAGTTATACAATGGGATCTAAAGAGTTGTTCGCCCCTCTGCCCCCAGCGTAATTATTCATCATAACCAAATTTGTTTCATTTCTAGATGTGCTCACAATTCTCTCCGTCTGTCTGTCCGTCCATCCGAACGCATGAAAGAGCTCGAGCAGCGTCGAACGGATATTAAAAAAATCTGACACTGGCGATTTTATTGACACATTTCAATTTAAGTCAAAATCAGCCAAAACTAACGGGCACTTCATGTGAACACACACGTGTGTTTCTCTGTTCTCTAAGAGAGTTCTCAAAAAAGTAACCAGTACAGTATACAGGGTTTGTCCGAAAAGTAATGTCAGTGAGTCGATTAAAAAACATTTATTGATTAGATCGGTGCAACACATTAAAAGGCTTCAAAATAGGCTCCTTCTGCGTCGATACATCGCTTCCAGCGAGATTTCCAGGCATCGAAGGCGTCATGGTAGGCCTCCTCCGGAATGTCCTTTAGAGCCTTGGTGCAAGCCTCTTTGACTTCGTCAACTGTCCCAAAATGATGTCCTTTCATAGGAGTTTTCAAGCGCGGAAACAAAAAGAAGTCTGGGGGAGCCACGTCAGGACTGTAGGGCGGCTGGGGAACCGTTGGCACCTTTGAATCGGTCAGGAAGTGGGTCACGAGGAAGGCGGTGTGGGCTGGCGCATTGTCATGGTGAAGTTTCCAATCGTCCGCGATGTCGGGCCGGATGCGATAAACCCTTCGTTTGAGTCTCTTTAGCACTTCCACGTAGAATTTGGCGTTGATGGTTGTACCATGTGGTACAAACTCATGGTGGACCAGCCCCCTAATGTCAAAGAACACAATGAGCATGACCTTAACCTTTGACTTGCTCATTCTGGCCTTCTTGGGGCGAGGGGATGCCGAGGTGTGCCACTCGGCACTTTGCCTTTTTGTTTCGGGGTCGTACTCAAACACCCAAGTCTCGTCACCTGTGATGACATTGCCTAAAAAGTGAGGGTCACTTTCACACAAGTCCAGAAGTTCTTGGCACGTTTCAACTCTGCGCAATTTTTGGTCGCCCGTTAACACTTTGGGCACCAGCTTTGCGTACACTTTTTGCATCTGCAGATTGTTCGTCACAATCTCGGGAGGGTACATTTGGAATGTTTAATGTCTGTGCCATTAAACGAACACTCAAACGACGGTCTGAGTTCAAAAGTTCTCTCACACGCGTCACATTTTCGTCGGTGGTGCTTGTTGATGGCCGTCCAGCGCGGGCTTCATCGCCGACCTCTTCACGGCCTTCTAAAAAGACCTTGTGCCACCGGTAGACCTGACGTTCCGACAGACAATCATCACCGAAGGCCGTCTTTATCATGGGAAAAGTTTCCACTGCAGACTTGCCAAGTTTCACACAAAACTTGATGGCAATCCTTTGTTCCAAGGAACGCTGCATTGCGGCTTGCACGGGAGACAAAAACGAGTTTCACGGAAAAGCCTTTCGTCACTCTCACGAAGTTCGGAGACGACTAAGCCACCGCGCGTTCATAAGGTGACTTCCCCCTCCACCGATCCCAACCGGTCTAAGCGCGCTGCGACGTATAGTCACTTCACAATGAAATCACTGACATTACTTTTCGGACAAACCCTGTAAAATAATACGATTTCAATGAGGCAAAGAAGCCGACAATAACGCCGTATCACAGGAATTATATCAACAAATGAATATATTTTCTTACTTTCAAGAATTGAGGTACGTTATCGCTTTAAAGGTTTACAATAAAGTAAAAGTAGAGGTAAAGCTATCCTTATAACAGACCGTGGAGATCCATAGGTTTGTGAGACGTCGAGGTTCCCACATTTTCTAGACAATCGGCTCACAGACGGTAAGGTTGTCATCATTAAGCACCGGCCGCCCTTTACTCCCAGGAAGATTCCTGGTATTCATTTCTGTTAGAGGCTGAGTCGACCCTAGGGCCACAGTGCGGCTGCATGTGTTAGGTAAATTGAAAAATTCTCATCGGGATTTGATCCTGCGACCTTCCGGCTTGTAGCATAGTGCCTCAACCAACTACGCTACCGCGCCCCGCTGCATTCCACAGTATTCGATATAACTGTGTTAGATGTGACATCATTCAAATTAACCGAAAGAATTTTTTACAGGCCCCTGACCCTTAAAATATTTCCAAAATAAGTTAATAGAATGAACAGCTTTATCATCTTGGTTACGTCATGCATTCCCTTCAAAGTCAACCAATGCCTTCATCCTCAGGGTTGAAGAATAAGCCAGGCTTTGCTTCATGCTTGTTTGGTGCTCTTTCTTCTTGCTTGGCATACTCCCAAACCCCTGAAGATGGGGGTGATATTTCTCCGAAACGTCGATTGACTTTCAACAGAATACACGGCTTTAGGACTCCATATAACCGCCGCTGTAAGAACCTCAAATCCGACAAGTTATTACAACCAATATTTAACTTGCCAAAAATCATATCCATCTTGTGTGAAAATTTCGGCCAGTTTAATTTTATATTCAACCTAATTTCAGCATTGCGTCTTCCTCCAAAACATGCGTGGAAGCACTGCAGGACACCTGCTTTCACCTGAAGATGAAGGCAATATGTCCCTCCGAAACGTCGGCTGAGCTTCAACGGACTATACCCTTGATTCCTAGTTTGTTGAAAACAGAATGTAATAACTTTCTACTGATGTGAAGACCTACGTTGTGGCCGTGACGTAGCTCGGGAGGTTAGTCACCGGCTTCGATCCCAGGTCAGGTCGTCTGGGATTTGGTGGACAAAGTGGCACTGGGGGCGCGTTTTCTCCGAGTACTTCTGTTTCATCTGCCAATCCCCATTCCACCAAATGCTCCATACTCAGCTATCATCCAAGTCTGGTACAGTAGTCCAATTAGTGTCCGACATACCAAGCTGATTGAGTCTCCCCCCCCCCCAAGAAACTAAAAAAAANAAAGGCTGCAAGTCATTATCTGACGACAAAACACTCTCAAAGATGTTTCAGAAACAGGCAGGTTGCAAATCAGATCCACGGATGGGGGTAAGGACTAGGAGGACCCTCCCAGCACTACATATTCAACCCCGAAGATGGAGACGACTCCTCCGAAAAGTTCGCATCGACGTACAAGGCTTTATAAAAAGAATGAAATTTGAACAATCGACGCTTTGAAACGCTCAAAACTGAAGTTACACTGGAGTAAACTTGAAGTCGAAATTCATATCAGAATAATGCAGACGCTACAGGAGAGCAGAAAAGCCCGGGGGATCGGCTAGCGAATTCGTTCCTACATGTACCACTGGGGGCACGTCTTATGGCAATGGAAAGAGCTTCCCAAAATAAAGGGCTCTAAAATTGAAAAGACAGCGCCCACCGGCGTCTATACCCACTGCTAGCCCCCCAATGTTCAGAAGTGACCAAAGCAGCCAACACACAGCATTCTGTGAGGGTTAGAAATGCTCGCGTTCCGTATAAGCATTTTACCGACCGGTTGCGTCTCCACGCAACACAGATCCCAGCTGCCGACGCCTATGTGTGGCGGGAGACTTGTTCTCCCTAACCAATCAATAACCGAACAGCTGTTAACACATTCATACACATGCCAACGTTATTATGGTGCTGGATTCGACTCCTGTTCATTTTTCGTAACTAACCTTAGGGAACTGAGCCTTTCTTGAGAAGCCGCCATTTGTACAGCTACTCAAGAACTTCCCAAAACATTTTAAGGTACCCGAAGGTTCATTACCCTGTTCACAAGAGCCCTCCACTGGTCCCTATCCTGAAACAGACTAATCCGGTCCTTATCAAACCATCCTATCTCTCTAAGATCCATTTTAATATTATCAACCCACCTAAGTCTTGATCTTCCTTCTTGCTCTCACACCAAAATCCTACTTCTCCCCAATTTGTGCTACATGCCTCGTCCATCCCATCCTACCTGACTCCATCATTCTAATTATACTTGGCGAAGAGTACAAACTTATGGAGCTCCTCATTATGCAGTTTTCTCTCATTTCATTTCTCTACCACAAAATATAATACTCAGCACCCTGTTCTCAAACACCCTCGGTCAAGGTTTCCCCCTTAATGTCCGAGACCAAGTTTCCCACCCATAAAGAGGCAAAGGCAAAATTATAGTTTTGTGTATTTTAATTATGTTTTTAGACAGAAGACGAGACGACAAAACGTTCGGGGCTGATTGGCGGCAAGCATTAGCAGAATTCAATCTCCTCTTTCAAATTTTGATTTATAAACAGACTATTTACAAAATTATTCTAAAGCTACGATCAAATGACCGTGATTGGCCGCGCCATAGCTCAAGCAGTTAGTCGCTGGGTTCCCACCGAGGCGGCTTTCTCCGAGTACTTCGGTTTCCCCCTGCCAATCTTCATTCCACCAAATTCTCCATCATCATAATCACCCGGGGCAGGTACAATAGGCCAGTCAGTGGTCGCAGTGCCGAGTGGACCCAGTTGGACTCCACCCCCCACTAAGCGAATTAAAAAAAATTAATGGCCGTGATTTCAAATTCACCTTTCTCCAGCTTGGAATGTTCGCCAGGACATGAAAAATGCACCGTACTAAACTTTATTTTCAGAACAAACAACTTTTAATGATAATGGGCCTAAAATTAATATCAATGATGCAGTTAAGTCTTTCTGACACAGTGGTTATTCCACGTACCGTCAACTTTAATATCAGAAATCCTACATTCTGCTCAGTCTACTCGCATGTTTCCCAGAATCGCATCAACCGCATTAACCGGTTGGCCTTAGAAATCGAAAAACGTGTTCCTTTATCCGCGCGGCAAGATCAGAATGTCTTAATTTTATTAAGATGAACTTTTCAAAGACGAAAACGTGAGAAAGTAATGGAAACCTTCAGATCAGTAAATTGTTTCGTTCAGAAGCTAACATCTACTGCCTCTCACCCCCTTTATCACCACAGAGAGCCTTCAGATTTCAAGCGATAAATATTGTCACAATTTTATGTAGTGATTAGAGACGGGGTTTGGATTGGTAACTGGATTTCCTGCACACACAATCACACAACTCGTTAACTATAAGTAACTATACCGCTATCGCTAATTCAAACACACTGCAATATTCACCAGTCGTTGCCTGGTGACGGATCTCAACAATATCCTCTGCATCCGTGCTCAGGATCTTACAGGCTGGCGACTGTCCCACAACAAATTCATTGCTCCAAGGGTCCTGCTTATGTCATATCGGAACGGACCGTCTAGAAAACACAACTTCTTTGCTGTGTTCGCGTCTGCTGGGATGCCCAAGTGATCGCTATTCAGCCATTGCCTAGCAACGGCCGTTGTTTAAAGAGCCATTACTTAGAAACGGCTATTGTATAACTTCTTATTTGGCGGGCGTTGCCTAGCAATGGGTCTACATGCCACGATATAATCCTGGGTACTCTACTGAACATAAAACCAGATCTGACAGATTTCTGCTCATAATTTCCTCTTACAGGCACCTCGCTCTAAATGCGAAACTGGTTCGCAGTGGCTCACTAGATTTCGAAATAGAATTAAGCAACAGGCACACTGCAGAGTACCAGCTTCAGGATGTGAAGACGTGCAGTCCTGCGGAAGTTCAAATATGTTTCGAAGGAACATACTGTATCCATCTTCAGGGTCAACGAGCACGTAGATCTCTACAGCAGATTCTCTGCAACTTCGGTAACCGCCAATACTCCACATACTATGCGAATTACGGCGCGTCTTGGTCAGGTCATGACACAGTCTTTTGCGGCGAAGTTGGACACTACTAGATTATCTTACTTCCGGTATTTATACCGACGTGGGAAATAGATAGACTAGGTATGTTTGCAAGGCTACTAACAAGACGGCCACATTCGAAACGTTCGCATATACGAAAAGCTCAAATTTCGTACAGCATATTAACTCCTGTACTCTTCGCCAAATATAATTAGAATGATCAAGTCTAGGAGGATAACATAGGCAGGACATGTAGCACGAATTTGGAGACAAGGAACGCATACAGGACATTGGTGGGACTAGAAAGACAAAGACGCAGGTCGGTGGATAATATTAAAATAGATCTTAAAGAGAGATAGGATGGGATGGTATGGACTGGATTTGTCTGGCATCGCATAGGGACCAGTAGAGGGCTCTTGTGAACACGGTAATGAACCTTCGAGTTGCATAAAAGTTGGGAAATTCTTGAGTAGCTACATAATTGGCAGCTTCTCAAGAAGGGCTCACCTCCATGGAGATAGTATAAAATACGAGAATAACAATAAAAAAGTTAAGCAAGTCGTAAACGAAACCCACGTTGGATTAAAGTACAGTGCGTACAATCAAGTGCGCGCCGCGGCTGCAATTTGCCGTGAGTCATACCACCGCAGAACGGTTGCAACTCCTCCCCGCGACTGCATCCGTTCTGCGGTGGTATGACTCACGGCAAATTGCAGCCGCGGCGCGCACTTGATTGTATATACTTTACTTTGCTGTGTGACCAGATAAGGGTCAAGTTGAGATGAAGCGCCTCTCAACTTAAATACCGAGAATGTGATAATGCGCTGCCTGGTAGCGATATGGTACACTTCAGGGGGCAGTGTTACATCAGCATTGAAAAATACTGGAATGATGATTAATAGGGAAAAAAGGCAAAGTTGACCCTGTGCTTAACTAATTAGGCACTAAGACATGAAGGCGTATGGGGGAGTGGATGCTAGATCCACGACCTGGCACTAGTTGGAGGTGAGTGGTCAGCTTCACGCCCCAGCCGCTTTACTCCCGCGGAAAGAGCTCCCGGTACCCATTGGATAGGCCTGAGAGCCGGTCTGGACAACGTGGATAACAGAAAAATCTTTCTCCTACTAGGACTCGAACACCGCCCCTTAGGTCCTGTAGCATGCAGCCAGTCGCTATACCGACTGCGCTATCCCGGCTCATAATTAAGTTAGGAGGGGAACTCGGGAGAGAAGAAAACCTTTCCAGTGCCAGTTGATCCATACGGAATTTCACACGAAGTCACGTGGGAGTGATCCAGAGGATCAGCGGTAAGAATACCTAGAGCACCTAACCGCAGATAGTGACATGACCAGTAATTGAATATATTTCCATTTACATCACTGAATGGGAAATGCGTTTTTCTGCTATCAATTTCATTAGTAATATGAAGTAGAACAAACAAAGGCTGCTTATATTCATCGTAAACAAGGAAAATGTATGTTCACTGACCCTATAAAGTACACATACACAACAGATACCAATTACTGCCCTTGCACGCAATAATTTGCTGTATTGTTACCGCGAGATATATACATACCATGTTCTGTTACCAACTGCCCGCGTCATATTTACGACATTCGGCCAATTTAAATGCAGAAATGTTGTGTAATACGAGAGTGACTCAGTAAGCAGGCCACAAATGGATATAAAACGCAGATCATGTGATATTCGAAACTGAAAAAAAAAATTCATTTCTCGACATATCCTCCACCAACATTGATACACCAATCGCTTTACCAGTGCGTTGATACCCGCCCGCAGAAAAAAAGTCTCTTGACTGTTGTCTCAGCCACTTCCACACTTCCGTTTCAACCTCTTCTTCATCAGCGAAACGTCTGCCATACAGTTGCCAACCGTTATACGCGACAAACACTTCCCATCACAAACAGGAAACAGTTCATTATGAACGTCCTTTGCATTGAGTCCTTTTGCGAACACAGCAGAACGCTGCTTTTCGGTAGTATACACCTCAAGCACGGTCGCCATTTTGACTACTGAAATCAGCCTCTGAACATGCGCGTGCGCCACCTAGACCGTCATGAAGCTGCACTGTGCTGCTGCCTAGTGATACACACAGGAAACGTATTACGTCCGTTTGACTTCCATTTGTGGTCTACTTACTGATTTTCCCTCGCAAAAAAAAAATTACATTTCATATATCAACGTTTGAAGTGGAATAAATTTACAACTCTGACAACAGAACTCATATCGATCGAATTACAAATCCTCATAACAAGTTTCGCTAACATTAGTTTTAACATTACCCTTCAGTCTTCATCTCTCTTCCAGAGCTCGTTTTACAATAACTCATTTTCTTTTCTTTTTTTCAATCTAAGTGTCGTGACGAGGTAAATCACATTCGCCGTTTCAGGGTGTCTGCAATTATCTACTTCTGTCGTTCCGAGCAATACACAAGGTTTCGGAAACTGAATGTTTCTGTCAACATACGAAAAGGTGTGGAGACACGCAAAAGCACTCTATACACACGTCTGCAACACAAATGCAATCCGCTGCATTGCTCATTTAACATAGCCTAAATCATCAAAGAGTAGCGTCACCATCAGATAGAGACGCTGATTGTGACATCATAATTAAAAAGTTACTAATTTCTATTTTCAACATAATGTAGGAAACAAACTCGACATAACAGAAAACTATCTTCCGTAAATTTCCTTGCATAATGGTATGACGAATTCCGATTAATGTTTCAGGCAAAAAACAACCTATTCTTCAGCCTACACACTTTAACCCTGAAGATGTAGGCAGCATTTCCACCGAAACTTCGAATATCCGTCTATAGGAATACGCAATCTCCTATTTACTATTTTACTATCCTCAACAAACGATTGAAACCAACTGCTCTATAATGGAGGTGTTGAGCACACAGAAATGACTACTTAGGATATAACCTAACCTTAAAGGCATTTAGACAGTTAACTGTCTGCTAGCACAATGCCCCAGACTGTTAGTACACTCTACTTCAGCCACTCAATTCAGCTCCATTCTGTGTTGAATGCACTAGGACCCTGGGGTCGACTTAGCCTCCAACAGAAATGAGTACCAGGAGTCTTCGATGGCCGGCGCGTAAGGCTGACAACCTAGCCGCCATCTGTGAGCCGACTGTCTAGAGAAGATGTGGGAGCCTCGACGTCTCACAAACATACGGGGCTCTGCCTGTTACAGGGATAGCTTTAACTTCTTTTTTAATAAAAATTTTCCATTGTACTTCGTGGTCTGAGAAGTAGAAGCTTTCAGAAAAGTTTTCCCGCCACAATTCTTGTCACTCAAACAGCGCGAATACTGACAGATGAATCATACAAAACTGAATTAGCCGGAAACAAGAAAAACAGTTCCATACTCAGTTTGACTGACCTCTATGTGCCTCCGTTCATAGATGATGCAAATTACTTTCTCGGGTTACTTACCTGAAACAAAAGAGTATAAGTAATTAGTATAACTCGAAAACAAGAATACATTACCGTTACAGGTTAATGTGCTACATGTACGGAAAATTACATGCAAAGAATTTTAATACAATATAACACATAATATGAGAGGTATCAAAATTGTAATTATATTTAGCAGCAAATCTATTTCTTTTTGACATTCTACTGAATAGGTCAGTCTTGTGTCAACGCTCCAGAATTATATTCGGGGTAGTGCTCGTGTTCGAATCTTGGCCGAGACAGCAGCTAACCTGACATGCAAAAGTAAAGAAGTAAAGCTATTCCCGTAACAGACCATGGAGGCCCATAGAGTTCTGAGACGTCGAGGCTCCCACATTTTCTAGGCAATCACCTCAGATAGAGGTAAGTTTGTCAGTCTTACAAGCCGAACGCCCCTTACCCCTCAGGAAGATTCCTCGTACTCATTTCTATTACAAGATGAGTCGATCCCAGGGCCACAGTGCGGCTGGAAGGATTAGGTCAATTGAGAAAAATACAGTGACCTAATCGGGAATGCAAACCGCAATCTTCCGGCTTGTAGCATAGTGCCCCAACCTGACATGTCCCCTCCCCGTGTAAGTCCTCGGTCGCTCCATAAAATGCCGAGACTGTACCTCGATTAGGTCACGACCGCCTCTTTCCAGATCCCTTCCAATTCATTATTCACTGTTCAATCCTACCATTCGACGCTACACAGTCTAGAAGCTGACATCGCCGTAAAACAAACCAAAGAACCCGTAACCCCAAACCCAACATCTTCGGGTTAATTAATTTAGGTAGCTTGGTAGCTTCATGATAGTCGCACTTCCTGCTAAACCGATATTACGCAACGGTTCAGGAATGCAAAGAGAGCTTCACAGAGTCCCATCTTGCGCTGATACAAATGCATTCATTAAAAGGTATTAGTCGTTCTTTACAAGGTAAAAGGAACAAAGGATTTATATGCATGGCAGGTCTGTCCGTTCTGTCTACGACCCAGCTTCAGCAATCCCACAGATAGACTGATTTCATTCGACGTCAGAGATTTGCATGAAGAGCTGCCGAGAAAATCCGATTTTCAACCTTAGTGACATATAACAACGTCCATTTCATTTAACTCATAGAATAAGCAAGCTTAATAAACTGTTGGGTAAGATTTCAGGTTCTCACAGCGGTAGTTACAAAAAAAATCCATCTTCTGGGATATAAAGCTGTGTAGTGTTTTGAAAATCATCCGACGTTGCGGAGGAATGCTTCGAGGTCGAACAAGCCAAGCAAGATACTAGTGTGAAAGCAGGGAACAAGTACAAATGCTTGCAAGCAAGAAACCAGCATCTGCGGGATTTATACTGGCTTCTTCCTTGGCCCAACATTCGTAACTTCCAAACGTCGGGTGACTATCAAAGGACTTGAACGGCGTTGGAATTCTCTGCAGTATACAATTTCCAATCTTCCTCTTCGAACCAAAATTTAAACACCCAATTAGCCTATTCTAAACAGAGGTTAACTGCATAAGTTTGGGAACCGCAAGAGGCAACATTTGACAAGCAAATAAAAAGAAATTCGCTAGCATATAGAGAAAATACTGAATACATTTCCATGAAGACAGTACATGCTCATGTTAATAGCGCAACTGGCCTAATCTTTCAGATACACGATCGGCTTTATTTACAGACCTACTACAATACTGTAGTCGCAAAAGATCCAATCTATAAAGCTTCCCCTGGGCTTAATTAAGCACAGCGCCATGAAGATCTATGGGAAACTCGACACACACGTCCCCGTATCCTTATCCTCGATATCACATGAGGAGTCTCCTTCACGCTCCGGTCACCTTGCAACTGGATAATGATTCCACAGTACTAGTGGACAGGAGTGTGGGTGGGCTCATAGAAGGTAAAGAAAAAACAGCTCCTGTCGTGAATTAAACTCAGATTCATCGGTCGTCCGGTCGAGTCTAGTCACTATTCTGAGCGGTAGATGTGTACTATATACACATATATATACTGTATATACATAGTGATTCGAAATTTTTGTTGGGTTTTCCATAGCCTGTAATTTCAACAACAACAACAACAACAACAACAACAACAACAACACTACTATTGAGGGAATGTGAAAGTGTAACTCAAAGTTTTATTCACTCACTCATGGAGACGAGCCCTTCTTGAGAAGCCGTTAATTCTGCAGCTACTCAAGAATTTCCCGGCATTTTATGGAACCCGAAGGTTCATTACCGTGTTCACAAGAGCCCTCCACTGTTCCCTATCCTGAACCAGATCTATCCAATCCATACCATCCCATCCTCTCTAAGATACATTTTAATATTGTTCACCCAACTACGCCTTGGTCTTTCCACTGGCTCTGTCACCTCCTGTCACTTCCTCTCTCTTCGGTCCACAAATATTCTCTTCAACACCCTCAGTCTATGTTCCTCCCTTAATGTCAGGGACCAAGTTTCACACCCATACAGAACCACTGGCAAAATTGTTTCGTATATTGTAATTTTTATGTTCTTGGACATAAGACGAGAAGACAAAAGGTTCTGGACTGAATGGTAGCTAGCATTACCCAAGTTCAGTCTCCTCTTAATTTCCTCCTGAATCAGGTTTCGATCTGTTATCGTCGTCCCCAAATATCTGAACTGTGCCACATTTTCAAAACATCTGTTTCATATCTTTATGTCATGATTTTGCCCTGCATTTTGGTGACGAGACAGCAACATGTACTTAGGTTTCTCTGTGTTTACTTCTAGACCAACCTCCTTTTTAACTCCGTGGCCTGTAGTCCGCAAGCAAACAATACTGACCGACCTCCTTACTTGCGTCAATTAAAGTCTGTGTGTTTCTCTTTATGGTACCCATATCACCACCCAGTAGATTCACATCATCGGCATAGACGAACAGCTGATGTGTTCCATTTAATTTCAGTCCCTCCTGGTGGTTCCCTTGTCATCACGGCATGGCGCGTCCTCAGGTTGCGGATAGAGGAGACGCCCTCCAAGTATGGAGGGAAGCTCAGAAAATATTGAATAAGCAGTCGCGGAAGCCGACAAGGGGCGATCCTTCAGCTTGGGCTAACAACTACTCACCGTAAAAAAAAATAAGCATGTTACGAAGATGTTCAAGAAGTCTCGGATCTGGACGGATTCTGTGGATAAACGACCAAAACGTTTTATTCCCTGTAGAATCGATATTCCAGCATGCTAAACAACTTCAACATGCGCGCCTTTCGTGGCACGTAAGGTCTGAAAATTATAGGCCATGGAAAACCGTCAAACAAACCAAAAACAAAATCCATAACCTGTAGTCCGCAAACGAATGATACCGGCCGAGAGACCGGCACTTGTCGGCGAAGTCAGTTCCAACTTTAGCGGATAGAGGGTGTCGCGTGGTCAGTGCAACGAATCCCCACAACCGTTATTTCCGGGTTTCTAGACCGGAGCCGCTATTTCCTTCAAACAGCTCCTCAATTATCCTCACGAGGCTGAGTGGACCCCGTTCGAGACCCACTAATTCTCTTAAAATCTGGGAGCGCCGGGAATGGAATCCGGGACCTGTGGATCTGTAGCTAGGAACTCTGACCAATACACCATAGAAAATCACTCTGTATAATAAAGAATTTAATGTAAGGTATGTCTCGCGACAGTTGGACCGCCATGCATGCACAAGCTGAGAGATACTCGTACAAGGCTCGGGACCGTAACAGATATGAGGTGATAGCCGAGTCATCTTTTGGCAGGTGGCTGTACGCACGGGACATTTGCTCTTGGACGCTGATAAGTCATAAACAAATACATTTATTATCGTTAGGTCTTTATCTTCAGAGGACTTGAATTCGTACACTCGAAATAACAAACACGAACACATTCATACACGACTGACCTTGGCTAAGTTACCTTTATAACGAAACTGACTGTTCTTAGTAGACGATAATTATACAAGCTATGAGATGTACAGGCTGAGTAACCATTTTGGGCTCCTAGTGCGCGTTAAGTCAGTTTCATACAAGGTGACGTTCTCCATATTCCAGGAATGTAACCAAAATTGTTTCACAGTTTTTGAGGAAATCGCCATTTTTGTCTTTGGGGCCCATCTGAAGGGCTCCTACCTCTGGGGCTAAAACGTCCATATTCACAGAGCACCAACCTCTGACGGACCAACAGAACACCGAATATGAGCAAGACCTGTCCAATCGTTCGGACGCTGAGACGCGCGCGCACTGAGACATACAGACGGCAGTCCAAAAACAATTCTTTGGTATTCTGTTTGTTGAGAGCACGTAAATGTGTTCAAATCTTAAGATCAAGTTTCTCTACAATCACAGTGCTATCTCAGCATACAATTAGTTCTGGGAAGAACCAATCGCCTATTTTCTTTTGATAAGACAGGAACCGCACAAAAGACATGTCCAACTGCAGGAGGCGGTGTTTTCTCTGCGGCCCTTTCCGAAGTTATGTGAACAGAATAATTTCTGGCTTTCAGGTATTATGGAGGATACACAGATACAGAGCGAGCCGGGATAGCGCAGTCGATACAGAAACTGGCTATGGGCTGGACGGACGAGGGGCCCACCCAGGCTCCAACACAATGGGTACCAGGGACTCTTTCCTCATGGGTAAAGCGGTCGGGGCGTGAAGCTCATCATTCACCTCCAACTAGTGCAGAAGTCAACGTGTATCTATACATCCACTCCCCCATACGTCTTCATGGCGTAGTGCTTAATTAGTTAAGCAAAGGGACAAGTTTGCCTTTACTTTTAGAGACACACACAGCAAGACGTTATCACATGCCTCCTTTCATTTTTTCAGGAAAGTAGACTAAAAATTGGCCGATCACTGTGGCCCCGCGGTCTAAGGTATGAGCCATCTTCGCCCGTTCGGACACATGGGTTGTGGGTTCGAATCTTCTCTTTGTGTTGTTCTGTATGTAGGTAGAAGTCTTATGACGGGCTGATCCACGTCCAAGAGTCCTACAAACTGCGTGGAGATTAAGAAACCGAAAAATCGGCCACGACTGACAAGGATTATACAGCCACAAATAAGTAGGTAGGCTAAAAATTATTAAGTAATGATAAATGTTCACGCAACAAGCAAGATTGTAATTAGTGACCCCAGAATTTACGCTATGCGTCAGGAGCAAGCGGGGATCCCATGCAAGAGCGACGGACCCTTCCCATGCTCCCCGTACACTGCTGCAGGATAGATGCAATATCATGCTCGGAGACGCGACATGTTTAGAAGAGCTGGCAGGATCGATAATGTAGCAGTCGTTTCGGCAACCATACGAGATGCAGAGGGGTGGAGTAGGGAGGGGTGGGGGGGGTTCAACAAAAGCTGCATGATGCTCCCACAGCCCAAGCAACTTTCAGTTTCATCTGCTACAACACGCCACACACTTTATAGGCGGTCAAGAAGTTTACCCTCCACTAGAGGGGGCACACACATTCCCTCTCTAGCACAGGACACTGAGTGTGTTCACGTCCGCGGACACAATTTCTTATAAAAATACACATAGGTAAAGATAAGATTGTCCTTGTGCTTAACTAATTAAGCACTAGGCCATGAAAGCGTATGGGGGAGTGGATGTACAGATCCACATTCTCTTGAACTCGGTACTAGTTGGAGGTGAGTGGTCAGCTTCACGCCACGGCCACTTTACCCTTGGGGAAAGGGTACCGGTACCCACTGGATAGGAGGCTGGGTGAGCCCCATAGCCGGTCCGGAAGAGATGGAGTTAAAACACTATACAAATACAGATTTACATTAAAATCTTAAAACACAACATGTTTCGATCCTTATTGGTTGATCATCGGGTGTACTGTTTGTGCTTAGGTGTTGCACTTCTTCTCCAATATTGATCCATATTTTGAACGGCTACATCCTCAGGAACAAAAAGGGGGAATATCTGAAAGACAAAATTGATGAGCTTGCAGTGAACAGTAAGAACAGAGAATATTAGAGACCTGTATAGAGGAATAAATGACTTTAAGAGGGGTTACCAGCCTAGCAGTAACTTAGTGAAGGATGAGAACGGTGATCTGCTTGCAGATTCCCACAACATTTTGAATAGGTGGAGGAACTACTTCTCTCAGTTATTGAATGTACATAGGGTCAGTGATGTTAGGCAGACAGAAATCGATACAGCTGAGCCGTTAGTACCTGATCCTAGCCCTTTTGAGNATCAGCTATTCATAGAATAGAAACTTGGTCTCTGACATTAAGGGAGGAACACAGACTGAGGGTGTTTGAGAACAGGGGGTGTTGAGGAGAATATTTGGACCGAAGAGAGATGAAGTGACAGGAGGTTGGACAAAATTGCATAATGAGGAGCTTCATAACTTGTACTCTTCTCCAAGTATAATTAGAATGATCAAGTCAAGGAGGATGAGGTGGGCAGGTCATGTAGCACGAATGGGGGAGACGAATACATATAGGATATTGGTGGGAAAGCCAGAAGGAAAGAGACCACAGGGAAGACCAAGGCGTAGGTGGGTGGACAATATTAGAATGGATCTCAGAGAGATAGGATGGGATGGTATGGATTGGATAGATCTGGCTCAGGATAGGGACCAGTGGATGGCTCTTGTGAACACGGTAATGAACCTCCGGGTTCCATAAAATGCTGGGAAATTCTTGAGTAGCTGCAGAATTGGCGACTCCTCCAGAAGGTCTCAGCTCCATGAGTAAGTAAGTAAGTAATATAACATGTAATATTATGCCTGATAACTAGACTCTTGGTATTATCTACTTCTTAGTCCGATTATGAGGTTAGATATAATTAGATAAATTACTGTACATCTGGGGCACGCGGTAGCGTAGTTGGTTCAGGCACTATGCTACAAGCCGGGAGGTCGTGGGTTCAAATCCCGATGAGGTCATTGGGTTTTTTTCAATTGACCTAATCCTTCTGGCCGCACTATGTCACTGGGGCGACTCAGCCTCTAACAGAAATGAGTACCAGGAATATTCTCGGGGGGTAAAGGGCGGCCGGCGCGTACGGCTGACAACCTTACCGCCATCTATGAGACAATTGTCTAAAAAATGTGGGAATTTTATCTCACAACCCTATGAGCCTCCACGGCCTGCTACAGGGATACCTTTACTTTCTTTTTCTTTTTACTTTATATCTAGTTGAAGGTTAAATTAAGATTGATATATATGTGTATATCTGTTATTTCGCTGGTATACTGGTTTCTCTTGTCTTGTTCCTTCTTACGTGGGTACCATGTTATGAACTCTTGTACGTTCACACGCGTCATCTCCCCTTTAGTCGGGTTGCAAGTTTGGTGTAGTGGGAATCTTGTCGGAAGGTTATCATATGGTGTATGCAGAATTCCCGTGTAACCTTGTACCTAGCCTTTTGGACTCTGTTGGGGCTGTTGTTGTGACTCACATTAGGATTTTTGTCTTACGGAATACGGGAACACGACCCAGTACTGCTCTAAGGAATTAACCGGGGAATATTTTTACGTGAGAGGTCCGGTATGTAAGGTTCCGGGATACCTCAGTAAATATAGTGACTAAGCTACATGCTGGACTCAACAGCGTCCAGATCAGTAACGGAGTTGAGACAACCTCCTAATATACCTCGACTGCCCCATGGCATGATTTTTAATTTAAGAACAAGTTTACCTTCAACCTACAGTGTCCAGATGGGTATATGTATGTAGAAAACACAACTCCGTTGTTGTAGTCCAACTGCTGCATTATTAAGAATCTGCTACCTAGCAACGGGAATGTGATTACGGATCATTGCCCAGATACGGCCCTGGTATATCCGCCCATCTCGCAGTCGTTGCATAGCAACTACTGAACACGCTACTATATTCATTTGGAAAACGGATAAGGGAAAGTCGACAGAAGGATCAACAGAATACAAAACACTTTAAAACACACTTATATTAAAAAAGAAATATTACGGAAGAGAGATGTTGCAAAACAACCCAAAATACTAACCTACGAAGCACATTTTTAAACCCACTCTAATATACCATGCCAAAAACACGGTCCGCTATAAGAGACACAAATGTAAAATTTCAAGCAAGAAATATTCAATTGTTGGGAAATTAATTTTTCAGAGAATTTGGAGACGAAAAATATTTCCTTCTTGGATATAACGCCGTGTAGTCCGTTGAAAGCCACCTGACGTTTCGGAGGAACATCATTAACGTCGAAGAATAAGCCGAACATGTAAGCAGAGTGAAAGACTGCGGAAAACGGACCACCCTGCTCTCACCTGAAGATGGAGAAGATACGTTACTCCGAAACGTCTGTGGCCTTTCAACGGACTACACGACGATACATCCAAGATGATGATAATAAAGGTAAGGTAAAGCTATCACCATAACAGGCCGTGTAGGCTGTGTAGAGCTGTGAGACGTCAAGGTTCCCTCATTTTATACAAAATCGGTTCAAAGCTGGTGGTGAGGTTGTCAACCTCACGCGCCGGTTGCTCTTAACCCTCAGGAAGATTCCCAGTACTCATTTCTGTTAGAGGCTGAAATGACCCCGCGGCCACAGAGTGACTGCAAGGATTAGGTCAATTTAAAAAGATTCAAAGACCTCACCGGGAATTGAATCGACGACCTTCCGGCTTCCAGCATAGTGCCTTAACCAACTACTCTAACTCGTGTCCATCCCAAAAGAGAGAACTCTTCATAACCATCGCTGTGAGAACCTCAGGTCCTACACGGCGCTATATCCCAGAAGATGGCCTCTTCATAACCACCGCTGTGAGAACCTCACATCCTACATTGTGCTAAATCCCAGAAGACAGAACTCTTCGATAATTCTTCATAACCACCGCTGTGAGAACCTCAGATCCTACATAGCGCTAAATCCCAGAAGATGGCCTCTTCATAACCACCGCTGTGAGAACCTCACATCCTACATTGTGCTAAATCCCAGAAGACAGAACTCTTCGATAATTCTTCATAACCACCGCTGTGAGAACCTCAGATCCTACATAGCGCTAAATCCCAGAAGACAGAACTCTTCAATAACCACAGCTGTGAGAACCTCAGGTCCTATACAGCGCTGTAACCCAGAAGAGAGAACTCTTCATAACGACCGCTGTGGGAACCTCAGGTCCTATACAGCGCTGTAACCCAGAAGAGAGAACTCTTCATAACCACCGCTGTGGGAACCTCAGGTCCTACACTGTAAATGAAACAGTTTCAGCAGAGTTAAAAGAGAAATGATTACAGTCGTTTCGTTGTGTAAAATTAATGTTTAGAACAAGGATACCGAAAAATAAATTACAATCAAAAAAAAGAAAGAGATTTATGGGGCAAATGTATACAGCTGAAAGAGGGGAAAGGCGTGGCAAGAAATCGAGAAGGAAGGCTTATGGTAAGAAAAAGGAGAATGGCAACTTTTTTTCGTTCTTTGCCCACAAGTAAAACGGAAAGAATGCGGTAGAATAAAGAGATGGAGGAAAGAGACGACTCCATTGCTCACAGAGCAAATCAGCAGCACACTTATCACTGTGAGGGCAGAAATAACCACCACAGAAGTATATACAAATGTTCCTTTGCATTGCATTAAATATACAATTAAATATGCAATTGTTTCAAGAAATATTTCAAATAAATTTCGGCGTAACGATATGGGTCAATTTTATTGCTCAAGTCAAGGAGGATGAAATAGGGGCTTCACTGGATATTTATGATTCACTGGCAGACATATTCTTTGTTGTTAAATTTAGACGTCATACCGTCTCGATAATGAGTGTCGTTAAATAATCGCCTTAAAATAAATATCACAAAATCACATTCAAAAGTCGCATATTTATAGGTTGGGGAACCAGCAAAGCCTCTTCTCATTCTCATCAAGGGAGCGTCAGATTAAAACACAGAAAACCCTAGATAAGCAGGATTAATTGGGGGGGGGGGTTAGGGAGGCAACATCGGAATGATGCAACGGTCAAGGTTGGGNGAACCAAAAAAAAAGTAGCTCTAAAAGAAAAAAAAAACTTAGAACAGAAATAAATGTAAAATGTAATTATATTATATATACATAATGTATAATGAATGTATGTATAAGGGGTGGGCCTTCTCGGCCCTTGCACCGCGACCTACAGTGGTCTATTGTGATAAATATAAATACCAAAAATATCACTGAAGAGCCTTTATTTAAAAACTACAAAAAGTAAGTACATATATTCATCGATAGAAGACCCAGAAGGAGTAATTGTTTTTGAACGTAATAATGCAGGTTTGAAGAAACTGTCCACTTTTGTCTCATCAGACAAGTGTCTCAACTGCCTTCTTAAAGCCATGTGTCTTTTAAATTATGTACTCAACTGTGAACGGGAGCCGGGATAGCGACTGCCTAAGGGCTGGACGACCGAGGGGTCGGATTTCGGGTTCCCGTGGGGTCAAGAATTTCCTCTTCTCCACGTCGTCCAGACCGGCTCCGGGGCTCACCCACCTTCCTATCCAATGAGCAGCGAGGGATCTTTCCCGGGGGGTTAAGTGGCCGAAGCGTGAAGCTGACCTCTCACCAACTAGTGCCGAAGTCATGAAAACGTGATCTATACATCCATTCCTCCATACGTCTTCATGGCGTAGTGCTTATTAGTCAAGCACAGGGACAACAAATTTACTTTCTTTTACTTTTTACTCAACTGTGAACAGCGCTTTAATTTTTCAGATGTCGATCCGGATTATCCGACATATGAATTAGCTGTAACCGGACTAGCGAGGGTTTACCGAACTGAGACACTGATCCTCGGGCAGCATAGATTTGGCACACTGCCAATTTGGCCCTTTCCAGATACGAAGAAACATGTCAGACGCATGGGTTTCAATTGACTGAGACATGAGGGCCTGGAGGCCCTCGGAGAAAACCTGCCCCAGCGCCACGTTGTCCACCACAAATCCCACTTGACCAGACGCGGGATCGAACCCGGGCCGCCACGGTGGGAAGCCAGCGACTAACCGCTTGAGCTATGGCGCGGCCTATCCATGGCTTACTCTGAGCTAAGTCCATCTAAAGGGTAAATCACGCCTTGTATAGGCAACCATCAGAAGAAAAGTTCTATGTATGTACGTTTCAATGTCCCACTGGCGTTGGGGCAGGGACAACTCGGTCGGTATAGCAACGGGTTGGACGACTTCGTAAGAGCTTCTCCCATCTTTACCCTACAGTTTGGGGGGGGGGCACTGCATTTATATCTGTTTCCGCCGTTGTACTCTCAGTACTCCCCAGATGGAATGGGGGTCGAAGCTTAGATTTTGGTAAGAAAGGCGTGAATCTCCAAAATAGCAGTTAATTACAGTAAAAAATAAATAAGACTTAAAACAATTAACGTTAGCACTTCAGGTATGCATATGAGTCTATGCCCACGACCACCCTGGTGGTGCAGACTGCAACCCAATAAAAGAAAAATATACGTGAGGTAGCCACACGGAGCGCTCTGTTTACGCCAGACCCAGAAAATGATCAAACTCACGTAACAATGGGAGACAACCCAGATCGCAAATGTTACCACATTATCTAGTCGTACAACAACACTAAATGGGGCAGCTGCAAGCCCAAACAAACAATAATAAAACACGAACAAAACTCTCGTTACATCTTCAGAAAAAAAGAATAAGACACTTACTTACTCTTGCTACGAGGAGACCCCTTGCTTTAAACGGCCGGAGCGAAGAGTCCCAACAGAATTTTGCAACATACACGTACCTAGCCCAACCGCTGGCAAGCAGAGACCGGCAGAGACCACTCTCTTAAATCAACCCACCCCCTTTCTAAACAAGGAAGGGGAAATCACGTGGTACATGGAATTATAGAATAACGGTAAACGAGTGACGACACGGATGCCTCTGGCGGGGGAGGGGGGAAGATGAGGAGGACACGATACCGAAACGAGCAACTCCTGTGTCATCCGAACGTAAACAGATGACACTGGGATTCGATTGTTGGGAAATGTGTTTTCTATGTGGTCCGTGGAGATGCTATCTAACGAGAAGCAGCTGCGATTACGACGAGACTCTTGAGACGGCAGTCAGAAGAGGAGTTACTCGCCGGCCACTAAGAGTATGAACATGACAGCTGAGGAAGCTACGGCGTCGATAACCGTTACAGCAAACTAAGAAGTTTTACTGCGTGGTGTAGTGAACTGAAGAGTGTGTCAATTAGCGACAGCGCTATAATTACTTGTAGTTACGAACTGTAAGTGTTCAATAAATCCATTTTTTTTTCTTTGGCATTACAGCCCCAGTGGGCCTAGGCCTCCCTCCATGAACTTCTCCGTTCACTTGGGTTTTTCTACATCTTATACATTCGGTAAGACTCCTTGGGCGGGTGATCAGTTCGTCGCAAGCCCTCTACCTGTACCTGAGTGGGATTCGAACCCACGATCCCGGTTTCCTAGCGAGAGAAGATAGTACATGCCTTAGACCGCTCGGCTACCGTGACCGGCAACAAATCCAATTACCGAGCCAAATACCGTCTATAGTAACTCATACACGTGACAGTGTACAAGTTTGTTTTTAGGTAACTCTTTGATGAATTTTAAACACAAAGACAGTACATGTACTTTAAATTTGGAAGAGTATTTTGAAGAAAAAAAGTTATCAAATGTCAGTACAGTATGATTCATAAATCCACACTGTTTGCATTTGTATAGCTCTTTCACTACGAACCTTTCTCTAACTACATTTCGTTAGGAGCAGCCAGGATAGCGTAGTCGTTACAGGGACTGACTACGGGCTGGACGACCGAGGGGTCGGAGTTCGAGTCCCGATAGGATGAGGTATTTTCTCTTCTCCACGTCGTCCAGACCGACCCTGGGGTCCACCCAACCTCCTATTCAATGGGTACCAGGGGTTCTTTCCTCGGGGGGTAAGATGACCGGGGCGAGAATCTGACAATTCACCTTTAGCTGGTGCCGAGGTAAAGAAATATGGATCTATACATCCACTCCCCCATACACCTTCATGGCGTAGTGCTTAATTAGTTAAGCACAGGGACAACTTTACATTTCGTTAGGGTCTCAACTCCTCACTTCTTCTCAGTACGGGCCTGCTCACACATAACTACACTTGCAGTATCTAGACTATATGGCATGGGATGGCAGGATGAATGTTGAACAGGAAGGGACTCGGAAGGAAGAAGTCGTTGCCTAATCGACGTAATATCCAGAAATTAATTCGAACCCATCAACTCCCAAATTCAAGAGGTGAACGTTACCTACAGATCAACCTCAACCATAGGTTTATTTAGGTAGTCAGTACAGCTACTATGCTAGTGGCTGGACAGCCAAGGTTCGCTTCCCGGCAGGGGCAAGATATTTTCTTCCTCAAATCATCCAGACCAACTCTGGGACCCATCCATGCTCCTATCCAATGGGTACCGGGAGCTCTTACCCGGGGGTAAAGCGACCAGTGTGTGAATCTGACCACTCGCCTCCACCTAATGCCCAGGTCAAGAGTGATGGAGCTATACCTCCATTCCCCCATACCTCTTCATGGCGATTAAGCACAGGAACTTAACCTTTACCTGAAGAGCTTCATACACAGACAAGCTTCGGGCGGTTAACATGGTGGACAGCATATTTCACCCCACCCCCACCCCCAAACCCTTTCACAGATCTTGTATACTTCTGTTAATATGTGCAAGGGTGGCAAGCGAAATGTGACGCCATTACATTTGTTCACAGATCCCAGTATTTAGGAGCTTCCTAACTTGTACTCTTCGCCAAGTATAATTAGAATGATCAAGTCGAGGAGGATGAGATGGGCAGGGCATGTAGCACGAATGGGGAGAAGATTAATTCAATACAGGATACTGGTGGGAAAGCCAGACCGGAAAGAGAGCACTAGGAAAGACCAAGATGTAGGTGGATGGATAATATTAAAACGGATCTTGGCGAGATAGGATGGTGTGGTATGGCCTAGATTCATATGGCTCAGGATAGGGACCAGTGGAGGGCTCTTGTGAACACGATAATGAGCCTTCAGATTGCATAAAATGCTGGGAAGTTCTTGAGTAGCTGCATAATTGACAGCTTCTCAAGAAGGGCTCAGCTGCGTGAAGTTAATTAGATCAACAATAAACGTTTACGTTTTAAATATTTCACGTAAATATTGCTTGCCTTAAGCCCAGTGTGGTAATGTGGACTAAAGGGGTGTTCAATGGTCACTGTCTATATTTCAGTGATACTTTGATGGTCCTGCATGATGCAGATTATGTCCTGACTTATATCAGCACATGTTTACTAGTACTAACACCCGTTGAAATCCAATGGCTCTAATCATTGCCCTACTTTCCTTATTTTGAAAAATAAAAAGAGGCTTATGAGATCACCTTGCTGTCTGTGTATCCGTCGGTGTCCATCTGCCTGTCTTTGTATCTCTCCCTAATTTTATAACCTTAAGAGATCGCCCTTGTGTCTGCGTCTCTGTACCCCCTAATTTTTTCGTTTTCTATTCGGTATGTATAGTATCAGGGGGCACGCGGTAGCGTAGTTGGTTGAGGCACTATGCTACAAGCCGGAAGGTCGAGGGATCGAATCCTGAGGAGGTGGATTTCTTAATTCATCTAATCCTTCCAGCCGCACTATGGCCCTGAGGTCGACTCAGCCTCTAACAGAAATGAGTACCAGGAATATTCCTGGGGTTAAAGGGCGGCCGGCGCGTAAGGCTGACAGCCTTACCGACATCTGTGAGCCGACTGTCTACATAATGTGGGACCCTCAACATCTCACAACCCTATGGGCTTCCACGGCCTGTTACAGGGATAGCTTTACTTATGTGTAGTATCAAAGAAAAGTAGACAGTTAGTTCTTCCCGGAACTTACTGTTTTAACAGCAGGATTAACAACTGTGACTAGGACAAAACAAGGGCCGACAAGATGGAAAGACGAGAAGTAGCCGGGTTCCCACAGCGACAGAACGGTTCGATCCAAGGTCAAGTCTCTAGGGATTTGTGGTGGACAAAGTGACACTGGAGCAGCTTTCTCCGAATACTTCGGTTTCCCGGCCAATTCTCTGTTCCACACTCCTTAAGCATCCTGTCGTCGACGCGGTATAGTTTACATACTGACAGCACCGCTAAATAACAGACGTGTGCGCCGAGTGTCTTGGGAAGGTATGACTAAACGTAGCTAAAAAGAATAATTGCAGTTGAATTTGGCAATAATAGTTAATTGTGTTCTCATCGTCTTCCTTGCCTCAAAGATCTTTTAGTCACATTTTACGAATAAGGAAAAAGTGAAGCTGTCCGTGTGCTAAATTAATAAATCAATATACCATGAACACACATGGAGGAGTGGAGGTATAGCTCCACAGTTCTTGACCTATGCACTATACAGATATGAGTGGTCAGCTTCACGCCCCGGCTGTTTTACCGCCAAGGAAAGAGCCCCTCATCATTACCCATTGTCTAGGAGACTGGGTGGACCCCACAGCTGGTCTGAAAGTTGTGAAGTGGAGGAAACCAACTCTTGTCCCTGCTGGGAATCGAGCTCCAAAGCGTCCAGCCTTTAACCCATCTCTATACCGACTAGCTAACTCAGTCCAAATATTCCCCCGGCACTTCGTTCATAAAGATCCCCAACCAATGACAGAGGCATGTCCAGGGCGCGGGAAAACGCGAAACCATTTCCAGGCTGTTCGTTATAAAGCAGGAAGTCTTGTTACAGAGCTTGGTTTTTCCGCATGCAAAACCACAACGAGAATTTCGAGTTAAATGAACTCAATGTCATGTGCTTCGGTAAGATTTGTCATTTCGTACGCGGAAGAATCATTTGCTATCTCGCGCTGTCATCCTCTCGCCACGCAAGGGAGGTTACTTGGGGGATCTCTGTATACGCACAGTTACTCTGGAAGCTAGTGACGTGTTGCTGGCCGCCTATGGTTACATACCGTCACATCACACAAAACGCGGGACTAAACAAGTGCTTCTGAAACGCATAAACAAGGTATTTTTTATTGCTAGTAGGGTGGGACTAAGTCCCTTGTACTGCGGCCACTTCTGACCTATTGTACCAGCCCAAGATGATAGGTGAGGGCGATTGTGGAGCAATTAGTGTGGAAGCGGTGGGGAGCCAGCGACTAACCGCTTGAGCTATGGCGCGTTAAACAAGGTAACTCCGAAATGAAAGCACCGAAATTACCGAATGTGTGGTTACCTTAACAACGAACTGTCTGCCGTTAACATGTCGCACGAATTAAACTAGATTTTGGCAGAAGTCAAAGTCACTTTTCGACTGACGCTTTCCTGGCAATCAGCTCGTCTTGGTGCTCAGCCCCTTCAGGATCGAGACCATAGATTTTTTCAACTGAATCATTGCAGTCATAGTCACATCCTCTCTGAGAAGAAGATGGGGTTGTCTCTTATGAACATTCTCAAATCGCCTACTTTTCTTTTATACGATACGGACCGCATAGAAAACTATGCGGTCCAGCAATTCTATTGTTTTTTTGCATTCACTGCCGCGGGAACGTGCTTACCGAGCCGTTGCCTAGCTATGATAGGTAGATACACATAGACACACAGACTGATGGGAGGGATTTATGAAATACGCCGACGAGATGGGCTCAGGTGCCATGATGTACAGGCCAGGTTTCATAAAGACTGGTTCAGGCATTCAAAAGTTGATAAGTAGGCATTCACAGACACAGCATCGTGATCTCATACGCCTACTTATATTTTTTTTCAAAATGAGGTAAATAGGCTAATTGTGTAGTAGGTCACGAACGAGCGAGTTGTGTGTAGTATCCCTTATATATAGCAGACGGTTTACGACTGGCTATCTGTGCCTGTTATTCGGGGGTGAAGACGTTAGTTAAATGCCAACCTCGACGAATAATCCGGTAACACTAAATGAGGTACAATCCCTGAGTTTGTTTGCAGGAACTAAGGAAAACCACGAAAAAGTTCAGTCCGGATATTCCGTGTTCCGATGACAGTGGTCGCGCGTTCTAAGACATGAACTGTCTTCGCCCACTCAAACACTGGAACCGTGGGGTCGATTCCCACTCGTGGCATGGATGTCTGTGCGTTTATTCTGTTTGCGTTGTTGTGTATGTAGGCAGAGGCCTTGCGACGGGCTGATCCCCCATCCGATGAGTCCTACCGACTGAGTATAAATTAAGAAACTGAAAAAGCCACCAATGCCCAACAAAGGGCTATAGGGCCATTATAGAAATGATGTTCGGTGTCGAGGGCGGGTGAGGGCTAACTTAGGGCACCTGAGAGAAATGAAAATGTGCGTACGTGTACAAGGTAAAGGCAACAGATCTGTTCCTGTGCTTAATTGAGCACTATGCCATGAAGACATATTGGGGAGTGGAGGTATAGCTTCACCATCCTTGACGTCGGCCCCAGAGCCGGTCTGGACGCTGTAGAGTGGAGAAAAATAACAGAAGCACAGCTCCATGCACTACCCTCGCCAGCAGATTGGTTGAGTGGTTGGCTTCATGCCCAGTTTTTTTCTTTACCCCAAGAAGAACGGTCCTGGTACCCACCAGATAGACCATACACCCCGGAACCACCCTGGGCGCTGTTGTAAACAGAAGTCTTAACCCCAGCCGGAAATCAGACCTACCAGAAACCATGATCCACAGAGTATGAGGTTCGGTTGGCCCCAGAGCGGCTCTGGATGCTGTAAAGAACAGAATATATCTTGCCTCTTCCAGGTATCGAACCATTATTCTGTGGCCCAGCCCGCAGCCTAGTAGCGATACTGACTGAGCTACCCCAGTTCACGTTTATCATGTGACGTATAGATCCGTTGCTAGGCAAACACCTCGAACCAAACATGACAAATGTAGCGCGTACAGCTCTTACTATGCAAAAGGCGGATAAACAACCCGTTCCTAGGTAACGGATCGGTAAACACGTTCCCGCGACAACGAATGCGTACATAACAATAGAGTTACTGTTCGGAACTGTGTTTTCTGCTCGGACCGTGCGAAGTTGTTATAAGGAAGACAACTGGGGCTACCCAGTCAGGATCTATGCCGTGTGAGAGCGGGGGTCCAGTACCTCCACCGTAGCCCTGCGAGTAGTAGGAGGCGATGAAAAGGGAACCTAGTTGCTAGGGGTACAACTGGGCCACCCTGTTCCTGGAGGATATAAACACAGGGACCTGACCTTCCAGGTTGGGGAATCTCGAGTCTGAGATAATGCAATATGGTCATGAGTCCAGGTGAACTCAAAACCCCCGAATGACTGCGCTGGCGGGACCCACCAGCAGCTATTGTAAACGACAGATCCATCATTTCTTCAGAAAGAATATTACATAAAGCCTATAAGCGCAAGTATTCAGTTGGAAAATAAAAATTCTGGTCGTGGGTCTTAAGGGGCTTAGGGCCCAGGACGAAAAGTTTGGCGGTAAACAGCCAGTCGTAAAGTAACTGACTTTGACTGGCCCACTCAGTTTCCAGTAGTCAATTGAGACTGAGTTCCGCATGGCAGGCTGTGAAGACAAGCTGAGTGTGTGAAACTGAAGAATTCCCACTGTTATAAGCAGTTGCCAGGGAACGGCTGATAAAGACACGGCAGTCTGGAAAAACGCTTAGCGGGTGTTGTGGTGATTTTTAAAGGGTAGGATTAGCGACAGCGCTGTAATTACTTGTAGTTCCGAGTGGTGTGTCAAAGATCTATTCAACCAATCCATACCCTGTCTACAGTCACACATATATCGTGACAAAACGTATCACTCTGCTATCCTTTGGAGCTGTAAGTCCCGAATGTCTAAGCCAGTAGCAATGAAAACGCAACTAAAGTATATTCCGAACTAGAACAATCTCTTCTCTCGTCAGCAAGATGTTACTACAACGTGTGTGGTAAGGGAATCCTTCCAAATGACTCCCATCAAGATCCACCCTCCCCACGTCACTACTTCAGAACACGAAACCTTACTATTATTAGACACATGAAATCAACTCCCTTCTGTTGCAAGCACAATACACGTACGGGTTTTCCTGCCAGTACAGAGTACGGGCCACACGAAAATAAAGTACTGAACTAATGGATGCAATCATCAAATGGAATTTGTGATCGTGATACTTACAAATTGTATATAAAATTAGAGGGGATGGAGTTACACCTCCAATTCTCCATACGTGTTTGGACCTTCACCTTACCTTTTGACGAAAAACGTTTATTTAAGATGGGTTACAGGTTACAGACTTATAATTGAGGGGAGCTAAAAATGTTACACCCTGAGCCCATAAAACAATACATGAATTTATGCGCCCTGTCATGATGTAGGTGACAGGAGGAACCTAAATAGCTTTACAGCCTCTCTACACCTACAGCAAGCTATAAAATGTTTCTGTACAGTCACGAAAAGTGCAGTTCTGCACACTGCTGCATGTCCCTATCAGGCTGTACGGTGACAGCAGGAACCTGAATAGTTCGACAGCCTCTCTACACCTACAGCAAGCTATATAATGTTCCTGTACAGCCACGAAAAGTGCAGTTCTGCACACTGCTGCATGTCCCTATCAGGCTGTACGGTGACAGCAGGAACCTGAATAGCTCGACAGCCTCTCTACACCTACAGTAAGCTATATAATGTTCCTGTACAGCCACGAAAAGTGCAGTTCTGAACACTGCTGCAGGTCCCTATCAGGCTGTACGGTGACAGCAGGAACCTGAATAGCTCGACAGCCTCTCTACACCTACAGTAAGCTATAAAATGTTCCTGTACAGTCACGAAAAGTGCAGTTCTGCACACTGTTACAGGTCCCTATCAGGCTCTACGGTCGCGCAGGAACCTAAATAGCTTTACAGCCTCACTACACCTACAGTAAGCTATAAAATGTTCCTGTACAGTCAAGAAAAATGCAGTTCTGCACACTGCTGCATGTCCCTATCAGGCTGTAGGGTGACAGCAGGAATCTAAATAGCATTACAGCCTCTCTACACCTACAGTAAGCTATAAAACGTTCCTGTACAGCCACGAAAAGTGCAGTTCTGCACTGCTGCAGGTCCCTATCAGGCTGTACGGTGACAGCAGGAACCTGAATAGCTCGACAGCCTCGTTACACGTACAGTAAGTTACAAAATGTTCCTGTACAATCACGAAAAGTGCAGTTCTGCACTGTTGCAGGTTCCTATCAGGCTGTACGGTGACAGCAGGAACCTGAATACCTCGACAGCCTCTTTACACGTACAGTAAGTTATAAAATGTTCCTGGACAGTTGCGAAAACTGCAGTTCTGCCCCAATTGTCTTCCTTATGACCCTTTAGCACAGACCGTGTAAAAGTACCGTTTCCAACAGTAACTCTATTGCTGAGTGCGTATTCGTTTCCGAGTGAACGTGTTTGCCGATCCGTTGCCTAGAAACGGCTGTTTATTGGCCTATCTCGTAGTTATTGCATAGCAACGGCTGCATACGCTACAGTATTAATGAACATGATCTATGCGTCCTATACAATGACCATCACTCTCGCCACTGTCCCCAGAATATTCACTAGATGAACTGTTATGACCGAAACTTTCATTTCGTCGACTTACACTGTTATCTTCCGCGCTTCTCACGTGTTCTACCCAGTCTTTCCATTTTTCAGCCGTCACAACTGTCGAACCCTTGATGCATTTGCTTTTTATTTGAAACTTCTGCTGTTCACTTTTCACGAGGTGCCTTATTTGAGCCCACTCACATTCAATAGGGTTCAGTTCGTGGTGTTATGGTGGGATGAGCAGAACCTTATTGCTCGTTTCCTCTCCTGTTTCTTCGATTTTATATTTGTCATATTTAGGCCTAAACCTAGTGACAGTTTTCATTAAATTCTCCTTAAGCACGTACTTCTCGAATGTTTCTGCATGTGATATAATCCATTCCCGAAATTTGTCATTTCGCCGCGACAGTGCTCGGATGTTCTCAGTTTCGTGACTGTGGTAGGACGCATGATCAAATATTATTGCTGAGTCTGGAGACAGATTTTGTAGAACTTTATATCTGAAAATATTATTCATAAATCCCGCTATCCATTTCGTTATACACATCTGATGTGTTCCCTTTGTACAGGAACATACGAGGGAGAGTCAATAAGTAGGTCTCGAATGGATATAAAACGTAACACATGTGAAATTCGAACCAACACTATGCTGGTCTCTTATTCTCCTCAATTCAACACTCACTATTAACTGACCATTCGTCGCTACAGTATGAGACGGTGTAACAGAACAAACAGTAAACAAAACACTTTACATGGGCACGCGGTAGCGCAGTTGCTTGAAGAGCTATCTTACATGCTGACAAGTCTCGAGTTCGATTTCCGATGACGTCACTGGATTTTTCAGTTGACATAATCCTTCCAGCCGCAATATGGTCCAGAGGTCGACTAAGCCACTGACAGAAATGACAAGCAGGAATCTTCCTGAGGGGTAAAGGGCGTCCTGCACGTATGGCTGACAATCTCACCACCATCTGTGAGCCGATTCTCTAGAGAATGTGGCAGCCTCAACAACTTACAACACTATTGGCCTCCAAGGCCTGTTACAGGGATAAACAAACAAAAAATCTCAGTGGCCTGTAGTCCGCAAGCGAACTATGCCGGCAGGACGACAGCCGTTTGTCGGCGAAGTCAGTGCCACCTTTTCCGGATAGAGGGTGTCGCGTGGTCAGCGCAACGGATCCCCACGGCCGTTATTTTCGGTTTTCTAGACCGGAGCCGCTATTTCCTTGAAATGGCTCCTCAGTTATCCTCACGAGGCTGTGTAGACCACGTTCCAAACCCACTACTTCTAAGAAAATCTGGTAGCGCCGGGAACTGAACCCGGGACCTCTGGTTTTGTACGCAGGTACTCTGATCACTAGACTACAGAGGCGGTCGTTACAGAAAACACTTTACGTTTCACTGTTCCTATCACTGATTACCTATGTTAACAATACATATGTATTAATAACAAATAAAGACCAATAGCAATGAGTAACGCACAAGAAAAAAGGAGAAAAAAGACGTTTGGGAAACTCCGTATACTTCGAACTGGGGCGTACAACTTTTAGTTCTGAAGAGCATGTCCGAGAATATCCAAAGGACAAAATCGAATAAGGGTCACAAAACGCTGGCTCTGAGAGCGATACAGGCAGTCGAGTCCGCACGTCAGCCATTTCCGCTACGGACATGGAATGGCTGACGGACAATACACAGCGAGAGGGGGAGAAGAGGGGAAGGGGGAAGGAGCAATGTGTCTACACATCGCGGTAACAGTATCATGTGGTGGTGAGGCATGAATAAAATATATCTGCTTTGTGCGAATGTCTTTGCACCAAGGGGTTACTGAATGGCCGTTGAACCTCATTTCGAAACAGCAAACACCCACCAAACTACATCTCTCCACCATACAAAAAACATAAAGGTTTATTCACTTATCTAAACATTTTATTTCGATCCAATTTTAAACATATTATCCATTATATGAGAGTCAGGATAGCGTAGTCGGTATAGTGACTGAATACGGGCTGGCCGGCCGAGGGGTTGGAGTTCGAGTCTCTGTAGTTCCCCTCTCCACGTCGTCCAGACCGCCTCTGGGGCCCACCCAGCCTCCTATCAAATGGGTACTGAGGGCTCTTTCTCCGGGGGTAAAGCGGCCAAGGTGTAAAGATGACAACTCACCTCCAACTAGTGCCGACGTCAAGAAAATATGAATCTACACACCCACTCTCCCATATGCCTTCATGGCTTAGTGCTTAATTAATTAAAACAGGGAATTTACCTTACTTTACCTTATCTTACCTTACCTTTTTTTTAATTCGTTTAGTGGGGAGTGGAGTCCAACTGGGTCCACTCGGCACGGCGGCCACTGATCGGCCTATTGTAGCCTGCCCCGGGTGATTACGATGACGGAGAATTTTGTGGAATGAAGAGTGAAAGGGAAACCGAAATACTCGGAGAAAACCCGCCCCAGCGCCATTTTCCCACCACAAATCCCACTTGACCAGACCCGGGATCGAACCCGGGCCGAAGCGGTGGGAAGCCAGGGACTAACTGCTTCCGCTATGACGCGGCCTTGCCTCGCCTTACCTTACCTTACTACTGATTATATGAATATTGTGTTTGAACACTATACATCATCTAAGATATATTTAGAAATAAACAACGCTTCGGAAACTGAAGCCGCTTCTGTCATCAGGTGTAAGTGGAGGAAAAGGATCATACGCATCAGGTTCAACCATGTTCAACATGATAGTTGTATAACTTGTGTAATACCCACTGAGAATTCAACGGGGAAGTCACAGAGCTTCTTCTGGAAAGTTTCGTACTATTAACTTCACTTGCTTTCTCCCATAATTCTTTCCGGTCGTACATGTTATCGAATGATGCGCTGAGCCCGACGATTAACGCCATCTCCCACGAATAATACGCATTAACAGCCTATTCTACACCGTCTCCGTCTTCACTCATGACTTACTGCACAATCTACGTTCATGCAACGTGCTAATGATCAACCTGAAATTGCGCAATAACAGAGATCAACCTCACGAATATATAAATGTACATATGGCAAACCCTCGCTAATCCGGATTAATTGGGGGGGGGGTCATCCGGATTAAGCAATAATACGTATTGAAGAAAGCAGTCTTGTGGGATGTGGGGCCGTGTATATATTATGTTAACCGACGTTTCGGAGGAACATCTCCATCTTCAGGGTAGAAGACCCACAAGTTGTGCTTGTATTTGAACGTAATAATGCAGGTTTGAAGAAACTGTCTGGTTTTGTCTGAACAGACAAGTGACTGATCTCCGTTCCTAACTGTCATGTGTTTCTTTACGTGTATACCCAACTGTGGACAGCATTTTTTTATATTTCGATGAGGATTATCTAACAGCCGGATTAACTCTAACAGTATTAGCGAGTGTTTAATATATATATACATCAGGATACAAACTGTCACAAACCATCATATCACTGATTACTATATCTCCGAAACATAGACCGCGAGCTCAAGCGGTTAGTCGCTGGCGTCCCACCGCGGCGGCCCGGGTTCGATCCCGCGTCTGGTCAAGTGGGATTTGTGGTGGACAAAGTGGCTCTGGGGCAGGTTTTCTCCTAGTACTTCGGTTTCCCCTGTCAATCTTCATTCCACCGATTGCCCCACAATCACCCTCACCTATCATCTGGGGCTGGTACAATAGGCCAGAAGTGGCCGCAGGACAAGGGACTTAGTCCCACCCCACTAGCAATAAAAAAAATCTCCGAAATATATTCCCCCTAGTAACTCGTCATCATCAGTCTCTTCGTCGTTTGTTGTATCGTACATGGCACACTTTATGTTGTGTCTTTACTTTTTCAGTTACAATTATTTTAGTGAAAGTTCTGACATTTATTTTTGGTAAAATTTCTAATAAAATTATGAGTGTAATTTCCACATTTAAATATGCGGCTATGTATACTAACCCTTTATAGAACACAGGTCAGTATGTGTTCCACCTACTGTAACAATAAACTACTCTGCATACAAATCACACTGTGTGGTTTTTCTGTGGTTTCCTACGATTCTTCAAAAAAATATAAAAGCAGACTGCTTTTACCGGTTCTCACGGTCTCTTCGCTTGCAGATTTCTTATATTTTTTCTTCTACCCTGAAGATGGAGGCGATACGTTCCTCCGAAACGTCGGTTAACACCACATATACACGGTGCCAAATCCCAGAAGACTGCTTTCTTCATAGTCACCGCCGTGAAAGCCTCAAATCTTACAACATCAACCATTTTGTCTTTGTAACGGATACGCAGTGTTTTATGTAGGGCAGAAAATAAATTTTTAACTATTATTTACAAGAACTTGGTTCTTCAAAGGATCAAGCTGTAGATAAGATATGGTTCCAAAATTTCATTTCCCGGCATTCAAGATGATGTGGATATGTTTCAGTTTCTTGTTTCGCTTGTTTCTGACGACGCCCGCGCAAAGTTCTCTGATAACTTCTTTATTATAATATTATAACACAACAGGATGCAAGAAACGAAAATTCTCTGATAAGATACATAACAGCATGTAAATTTAACCCAACCACGTCCCCAAATAGCAACAAACAGTACAAAATTGATGTGTTAATACTGTTTTAATAACAGTACACTTGTTTGTTAGACACGTTGAGTAACCCCAAACTAGAGACCTCCACTGTCAGTGGTTACACACTCAAAATGCCGTTAAGTCTGTTTATCTCGGAAGATAAAAAGGTAAATAAAATAAAGATGACGGAGTATTTGGATATGAGAGCTTCTCCACATACATATCTCTGTGTTGCAGAAAAGACTTTCGCAAGAACACTGTTTTCAGTAGATAAAAAGGGCATACGAACAAACTGGTGACAATAGCGACGACCAACGTTTCGGAGGAATATTCTCCCTCAATCTTCAAGGGCGATGAATAAGTAAAACAAGAAACAAGCATGAACCAGATGTCAGGTACCTTCTTCATGCCGGTTCTTTGCTTGGCCTCCAGCTTCAAGGTTCAAAGTATGGAGGAGGAGGCAAATATTCCTCCGAAACGTCGATTGTTTTTTCAACGGGACTCCACGGCGTTATATCCCACAAGACAAAACTCTTCCTAACCACCAGCGTCNAAATGGGCTTCAAGAGAAGATCCGATGGCGGGCATTTCTGATCACAGAAATAGGCATTCTCATTCCTTAAAGAGAGAATTTCATAACCAACTGACCCGTTACGTAATTAACTCGAAAGCCGGAACCCTTTAAAGACCAGTGGTTACTATATGTACGTGTTTTAACACACTAAAACTCTACATTCTGCCCATAAAGTGTATTAGTGTGTTCAGTACGGTGCTCTTTTTCCTTACATAGCATTAACCCGTAGGGCTTCGTAGCGAAGACGTAATGAGTTTCCTGTGAGGTACGAACTGAATTTTTATATACTGTAGCATGCAGACCCGCTGCTGCGCATGATCGCGAGATAAGCAAATACGCACGAGTCGTTACTCAGTAACGGCTTAGAAAACATGTTCATACGACAATAGTTGAGCTACAATAATGAGGAATGGTGTTTCCTGTGCGGTCCGTGCAGAGATGCTACAAGCGGGACAAGTCTGGAGCTGCAGTTAGTTGAGTTCAGTCAAGCAGAAAAGCAAGAGGATGGTGTGAGATGGTCACCAGCCTGGAAATTATTTGTCAGACATTCGCCAGCCAGTAAGGACGTAAGCAGGACACTGTTAGGATCCATTACCACGAAACGGCTAATGGAAACTGAGAAGACGTAATGAGATGAGTGCATGAATAGCAAGAGCGTTATAATCAATTGTAGTTACAATATTTCAGTTCGTCAATAAATCCAATTACCAATTCAAACAACCTGTACGGTCACCGAGACACGTGACAATATTATTCAAAAGAAGTCATTTTAAGGGATAACCGTTTATATATGTGAATGATCTCTTCAAAATAAAGTAAACATACGCGTGGCACCATTAACAGATCATTAGAAACACGAGTACTATAAGAACACTGTTGGCGTGTTCCCTAACGGTAAAACCGGTTGGTATTGAGAACAGATTGTAAGCCGTATCTTTGAAGTTTACGTATATAAAATTTAGATAACATTCTTTTTTTCTAAGTAGACACGTGTTCTGCACTTATCGAATCTGGCATACATGCAGCTGGAAGTTCCCTTGTTTGCTAAACCGAAACATGTTTCCACTGTCATAATACGAGTATATACAAATTAAGTTACCCTGAGAAGAAAGCTATAAAATTACAGCTTCACGTTGCCATACCAATGAACCGTCACCGTCAACATGTACGTCATGTACGTAAATTATGTAGTGCGTCACAAACTGACGCCGATAAGTCAAGTGTGATATACTAGATACCGTAGACAGTTCACAACTGAATATTTGTGCGTGTTATTCGTGGGATATGGGTTTAAACGTCGGTCTAGAGACATTATTCGATAATATACAGGGACACGCAAAGAATACGGGAGAAGAAAACGAAGAAGTCAATAATACTGTAAGAAGTAGACCCGTTGCTAAGTAACGACTCTATAAACAACACCCGTTACTAAGCAACAAATTCCTAACACGCACCAATGGACTAACTGGGAAGATGTGTTCTTTACGCGGTCCGTGCGACAGCTGCGTAACGCAAAAACAGAACTGTGTGAAGCGGTGTTTTCCATGCGGTCCGCGCCGAGGTTATAAGCAGGACAAGTTTAGAGTTCAGTCAGTTGGGAGACAGTCGCCGGCTAGTAAGGGTGTGAAAATGGAAACTGACGAAGTTATGTCGCTGGAAACCGTTACCAGAAAATGAACGGGAAGATACAGCAGACTGAAAAGACTTCGTGTATAGTGTAATGAACGTAGCGTGTGTGAATTATCGGTAGCGCTATGGTTACTTGCAGCTACGTTCTGTAGCAGTTAAATAAATCCAATTACCAATCCAAACCCCGTCTACAGCCACACTCCATATACGTGACAACATGAAGGGCTACATAACAAATCATGGAAGTTCAGGTGAACTCTCAGCGGGTGCCAACCACTGCACAAGCTCCTGGGCATTGACTCAAGCAGGTCGGGGATAAAGTTATCCCTTTGCTTAACTAATTAATCACTACGCCATGAAGGCGTATGGGAGAGTGGACGTATAGATCCACATTTTAACATCGGCACTAGTTGGAGGAGAGAGGTCAGCTTCACGCTCCGGCCGCTTTATCTTTAGGGAAAAAGCCCCCATATATATTGGATAGGAGGCTATATGGGCCTCAGAGCCTGTCTGGACAAAATTGGGAAAATTCTTGACCCTACCGAGACTCGAACAGCTAACAAGTGGGAACCGTGGCTATAGAAGGCAATTTTTAAAATCCCCCCCCCCCGAATGTTCGACAAATATTTAACTATCATGTAAAACCACACCGCAAAGCGTGTTGAAGTTTAATGCGGATCATTTCCTTCGTTTCACCATCATGCGTCCCCCCCTTCTTCCTTTCAGACTTTTATCTCCTTCACTCCTTTATCCTATAAAAAACTAAACTAAATTACATACTTTTCCTACAGAAGGCACAGTTCAAATGTACTGTGTTAAGTAACGGAAGACTACCACGGCGTGAGAACTATCTCCCATTCACACATTGTTAGATAACGCATATACATAATCATAAACCGTTATCAGACATCCTCACAATGTGAGATACCATGTTTCAAAAGCATACAAATTATCTACACTGGGCACACTATAAGAACGAGCGTATGATCTGAGCTAAAAGCATTTTATCACTTACGTATAGCTCCTACATAACGGGGCACTATGCTACAAGTCGAGGGGTCCATTCCCTAAGAGGTCACTGGATTTTTCATTTGACCTAATCCTTCCAACCACACTATGATCCTGGGGGTCGACTCAGTCTATAACAGACATGAGTACCAGGAATATACCTGGGGGTAAATTCCGGCCGGCGCGTAAGGCTGACGACCTCACCACTATCTGTGAGGGATTTGTATAGATAATGTGACAGCCTCGTTGTCTCACAACCCTATGGGCCTCCACGGCCTGTTACACAGGCAGCTTTATATACTTTTTACGTATAACTCCTAAGCACTGTTCTGGATTTCGACGGTGAAATTTTTCTTTGTTGCTTTTTTGCAATAGTAGCGGGACAGATCGTGCCACGCATGAGCAGTCCTATTCCGTCCTCGCTCGCGCCGAGTTCTGTAATGGTTCTTACCTTTATAATTGCGGCGGGGCATTAAGAATGTAAATTTCTTCTCCAGTTTCGAGGGTCGTTAGTCCTCATCTATAGTCATCCCAAAAACTGTGCGAGACACAGAAACAATGACAATCTGCACTCTGCAAATCGGCAACAAGGCATCATATTTACCGGTAAAGATGTTAAGCTATCGTTACCATACGTCGGCAACCAAACACAATACAACATGGACACATGAATCTTATCACACGTTAGGAACCGGTTTCACTCGCTCGCCATTAGCACCGTAAGCTATTCTTTTGTTTCGCTCCCCTCCACAATACACGAACATCGTGGTCACAATGTTTTCTCGGCAGTCGCGTTGAACACTGAATACGGGTAATTTGCATGAAACTTAAATACATTCAGAGTCATAAATGACACAAGCTGGAAACACGAAACTTCCTTATTCTTATCCATAACTGCAAATCCTTGCACTTTTATAACGCTTTCCATGCCAAGAACGGTATATATCGCTTGGATGCGCTTGCCCTACAGTTTTCAATTTCTTTTGTACTTGACTCCATTTTTCTGGTATGATACTAAGGGAAAAGGTAAAGTTGTCCTTGCGAAGGCCTATGGGTGAGTGAATTATAGATCAACATTTTCTTGACCTCGGCACTAGTTGGAGGTAAGTAGTCAGCTTCATGCCCCGGCCGCTTTAACCCCCCGTACCCATTGCATAGGAGGCTGGGTGTACCCCAGAGCCGGTCTCGACGACGTGGAAAACAGAAAATTCTTGACCCTACCGAGACTCGAACTGACCCCTCGGTCGTGCTGCTTGTAGCCAGTCGCTATACCGACTACGCTATCTCGGCCTAACAGAAATGATTTCCAAAGTCTCATGATACATAAAACTGTCCATCTACCTCGAAGACGAAGGAGCCTCACGATTTATGCTCTTCACCAAACATTATTAGGAACCAAGGACAATCATATGGAAGTGGCAGAGTCTGCGTACTAACGGGAAGAAATGGCCCTACAACCCTTGCGGACCTTGGCCGCTTTTTCAGTTTCTTAATTGATACACAGTCGGTAGGATTCCTTGGACGGGGGGCCAGCCCGTCGCAAGGCCGCTACCTACTCATAGAATAAACGCAGAGACATCCATCTCTCGAGTGGGATTCGAGCCCACGATCTCAGCGTTCGAGCGGGCGAAGAAGGTTCATGCCTTACACCGTGCGGTCACTATGATCGGCAAAGAAAACGCGTACAATACAAAAGTTCTTATCAGAAAATATAAAGAGACCATTCAGAAGAAGCAGATTGGAGGATAATATTAAAATTTACAGTCCTCATTCTTCGACCAGGAACACTATGACTAATAAACATGAGGTAAACAGCAATGCGACCACATCAGTGACCTGCGTATTGGCGAGATGGTCTAATTCAATTAACGTCCAAAATATAAATACCTTGGGTTTTAACTCAACCTTAACATTCAATAAATGTTCCACTCAAGAAGAGATAATGGAACACAAATACTATCCATGTACCAGCTAACGGGTAGTATCAGTAATATACCTCATGATGGTCACAGCGTAGACCGAAACATGTCGCGCTAACAGTGTGAGTGAATGCGACAAAGTGAAGAAACCACAGTCATCTGAACACTGACCTTTAATTAAGACGGTTTTGAAAGACTGGGCAGAAATGTCTTACAGAAACCAGCCCACACTACGGGAAGAATACAGACAGTGGGCGTTTGAGAACACGGTGTTAGGAGCAGTAGCTGGGCCTAAGACACAGGATATAACATGAGACTGCAGAAAACAGCACAAAGAGCAAATCTGTAGTCATCGCAGAAAAGTATTTATTTATTTATTTATTTATTTCGTCTCTATAGACAACTCTTACATGATATAGGACAAGTCATTTACTGTACATTGGCGGATTACAATAAGAGAGTAAAGTTACAATACTTACAATTGTTTACAATAGATTACGGTCATCACTAGGATCACAAAATGACAAAATAAGTGTGGATGAAACGGGTATGGAATGTACATGCATGGAAGAGAAGTTCACACAAATTTTCAGCATCACAATCTGAAGAGAGCTCTACGAAAATCTAGCATTAATGAGAAGATAACATTACAGAATCCTAAAAAACAATGGGAGTTGGGATAGCGTAGTCGGTACACGCAGTAGAGTACATTGTACAGACGAGCAACACGCCTGTACTCACACGAGCTGCACCGAGATAGAGCTATTTCACTGTACAGTACACTGTGCAGACGAGCAACACGCCATGTCCTCACACGAGTTGCACCGAGATA
>NW_019720162.1:1477047-1496364 GCF_002891405.2 Cryptotermes secundus
GGAACTGTACAGTTAAATAGCTCTACCTCTGAAACCGTTCGGAACAATACACGTACATATACACTTTTTTGCTTAGAATGACCGATACTATGACCTCCNCACTGTACAGTACACTGTACAGTGTACAGACGAGCAACAGAATATTGACCTTTCCTCCCGGGACACCTTGTACATACTTGAGGTTCGATTCCCGCCAGATTCACTGATTCCTCTCGTCCAAGAGGAGGCCCCATTTCCAACCACAGAAATGTCTAGAAAGAACAAAACATATCATGGGTCTCGACGAGGGCCGAAACCAAGGACTATGCTGGCCAAGACCAGCAGCAATTTAATGGTCCGCTGTCCACCAGTGGCACTGATGTACCTGCTGTCGCGACGCCGAGACCAGCTCAGAGTCGCAACCAGCCGACTACGAAACTAGGACTAGAAGAAGCTTTCCCCGCAGCCTGATGCTGGCCGCTTACATGGGTTTACTACAGAGGCTGAGAATCCGTACAGCTTTACGTCTACACAGCGTGGACGAAAATTATCTACATAGCACAGAACATATATATACTGTTGTTCATTCATTTAATGAATACCTTATAGCTTATTTATCGACACTATTTAGTAGCTCAGAATATATAGTGACTAGTGAATTATGTACTGGAAACGATGTGGAGAAAAACAGCTACGGTTTAAGTCTTTGCCTGGGCCGAGAATATAAGCCTGGAGCTCCCTGAAGTTCCAGTCAATCGACAATTGAGTTTTAGTCCTATAATCGTTAAAAATCATAAAACGTGGTTCCAGTTGCAGTCACTCACTAGCCACCGCAATCTTACGTGTTCTCTCTACAGTCTGTAATACAGAGTGGCGGAAAAACCATGCAAGTCACACTCTTGGTTTGCCTTTCACCAAAAAATATCGCCAGAAAAACATGTACACTATACTCTCGCTAATATGTAAGTAAAAAGAAAGTAAAGGTATCGCTGTATAGTCCGTGGAGGCCCATAGTGTTGTGAGATGTCGAGGATCCCACATTGTCTAGACAATCAGCTCATACACGGCGGCAAGGTTGTCAGCCCTACGCGCCGGCCGCCCTTTACGCCCAAGAATATTCCTGGTACTCATTTTTGTTAGAGGCTGAGTCGACCCCAGGGCCATAGTGCGGCTGGAAGGGTTAGGTCAATTTAAAAAATCCAATGACCTCATCGGGACTTGAACCCGCGACCTTCCGGATTGTAACATAGTGCCTCAACCAACTACGCTACCGCGTGCCCCCACCCCGCTAATATTGAGTACAGTTAATCCGAATGTCGCATAATCCGGATAGAAATATAAAAAATTAAAAACTCTGTTCATAGTTGAGTACATAAAGACACATTTAGGAAATCAGAAGTCACTTGTCTGCTCAGACAAAAGTGGACAGCTTCTTCACACCTGCATTATTACGTTCAAAAGCAAGTACAACTTCTGAGTCTTCTATCGATGAATAAATGCATTGTCTTTTTAAAGTTTTTAACTACAGGCTCTACAGTGATATTTTGTTATTTATTTTCATCACGTACTACTTATGTCATGAAATGTTCCCATTTATTTGTGTTCTGAGTTTCTTTTTGTCTTTTAGGGCTACTTTTTGTTTTACTAATCTGTATTATCGCTTAATCCGGACGATCCCTCCCGATTAGTCCGGATTAGTGAGGGTTTATCATATAAACGTGCGATAACATTGAAGAGGTTGAACGCCGTGCTGACTGAACGACCTTGAGTCGCCTACCCAGGGCTAAACAACAGACTTGCATTACTTTTCCATTACATTTTGTCCTCAGGATTGTTTTCCCACACACCAATAGCATAGAGATGATTTGCACTTACGTTTCAAGGTACTGGAACACTCTGTACACAGGTTTGCGATACATGAAGAGAGATTCGTCGACACGTTCCACCATCATAGCAACACAATTTTCTTGATAAAACTCTCACATTCGGACATAGTCTTATACTAAAGGTTTTACTGCTACACTCGAATAACACTGACTGCTTAAAAGAAGCACTACACTGCACTTTAATCACGGTTATAGAAAAAGTTTATATTACATTCTCATCTTAATAATGCACCAATCCATATTAGTACACACACAGCGAATCCATGAAGCCATTTATAATCATCAGTACACTGAATGTAATAAAAATAACACACTTAGAGAGCAATGCCTTCTTTTCATAAACACCAAACTGTACTTTGGTTAGATATACTGTCCTTAACGAAGCGGGTCACGTGATCACGTTCCGAAGGAAACCGGTATAAATCTATATGTACAGTGATAACAGACGCTATTCTGGAATGGAGAAATAATGCCACAACACTAACCATATCAACTCATCAGTTGACATCAACCGAACGCGCGCCAAGTTAGTCACAAAATAGGTTAAGAGACAGAAATCTTTCCAGAGATTATATAAGAATTACAGGTATATTTCAATAAAATTATGTCTGTACAGCAAGTGTTATGCATGCGCGTGGAAGCCACGCTGCGTCATTTAACAACTGCGTTACAGCACCGACTGACTGAATCCAGCGGACCTCACGGACGCTAGTCCCCCAACCCTCTGTCGAACTACGCGAAAATACAACCTCGCGGACTATACAAAACGACACACAACCGCGGCAGCCCTCAGACTATAACTGCCCAGCGAACAGGACCTTCAGCTTGCGCAGTTCCACTCTCACTCGCTCCGTGAGCATGTGCAGTGGCGACCCTACGTTCACCAACTTACGGAAAATAATATTAAAGTTTCCAATTTCTGTCTATAGCAACCACACAATTATGGTACTGTGTTACATCTGACACCGATTTACTCTTTTCATGCTCTGTATTTTGTTCCTTACACTGTAGCAGAATGCTGTAAAGCTATCCCTGTAGCAGACAGTGGAGACCCACAGGGTTGTGGGACGTCGAGGCCCACACATTTTCTAAACAATCGGCTCACAGAAGGAGGTGACGTGGTCATCCTAACGAGCCGGCCGCCCTTTACCCCAGGAAGATTCCTGGTACTCATTTCTGTCAGAGGATGAGTCGACCCCATGGCCATAGTGCGTCTGGAAGGATTATGTCAACTGAAACACCCAATGGATTAACCGAGAATCGAATCCGCGAGCCTCCAGTTTGTAGCGTAGTGCCTCAACTACATAATGAATATCAAATCGGTGGTTCTGAAGTAAATGTGTGAAAGATACAAAGCACATGACACATGGCGGGATGCATAACTACACAGTGCAGTACTTGAACTGCTTACCGCCGATGCAGCGATAGAAGAATGCTTAGCAGGCATTTATATACAAGAAAGAGATGTGTGGAGACATCTGCATTTGTGCAGACTGGTACAAATAAGTCACTTTTCTGTGTGGCCAATATACAAGATGGACGAGTGAACAATTTAAACAGGGTTAGATGTCTGTAAGGATTGTGCCAGTTTAAAAATGGCCAACTTGTATTGAGTTTTATCCCGTGTCCACTGACATCCCCATTTCGACAAAGAGCAAATAAAACAAAATCCGACTAATACAGAAGCTGGATTAAACATAAACCTGGCTTATGCAGAAACATCTCTAGCCCAAATATTTAAAGTGAAAAAATGACTTTAACAGACTGAAACTGATTGACGCGGAAAAGGATTACAGTCTGTAAGATTTGAGGTTCTCACGGCGGTGACTACGAAGAAAGCAGTCTTCTGGGATGTGGCGCCGTGTAGATATTGTGTTAACCGACGTTCCGGAGGAACGCATCGCCTCCATCTTCTGGGTAGAAGGAAAAAGAAGAAAATCCGCAAGCGAAGAACCAGCGTGAGCAGGTGCAAATAGACTAATGTCGAGAATGAACCCAGCTGTGTAAGAGCAGGAAGGAAAGTGAAAGGGGTAACATGAGAAATCAGTAGAGAGGAGAGGAGAAAGGTCTAGGGAGGTGGGCCAGCAGGTAGCAGGCTAGAGCAGGTATAGAATATTGTTTCGGGGGAAAAAGGCAAGGTTAATGGGAGGGCATTAACCCTTAAGCTTGAGGGTTGCTATGCGAGACGGGCATGGACTCTATTTGCACCTGCTCACGCTGGTTCTTCGCTTGCGGAATTTTTTCTTCTACCCTGAAGATGGAAGCGATACGTTCCTCCGAAACGTCGGTTAACACAATATCTACACGGCGCCACATCCCAGAAGACTGCTTCCTCTGGATTACAGTCTGCTTAAGAGGTTATTTATAAAAGGTGGTTAATAGCAGGAAGGTTGTTAATAAAAGGTGGTTATTAGCGGGTTTCTCACTGCAGAGGGTCGCGACGAATCCCAGATTAGTCCATATGGGATTGCTGGTGGACAAAGTGACACTGGGGAGGGTTTCTCTCCGAGAATTTCGGTTTTCTTTTGCCAGTAACTCCACCAACGCCCCATACGCATCAACGGGGCTAGTAAAACAAGCAGGACTATTTGGGGAGCTCAATCTCATAGCATATATTTGCTTATAATTCTAATTCTGTTTCCTGCTCAGATTTCTGGCCACTTGTCTAAAACAGAAAACTCATGCCACAAATTGGAGAAATTCGCTCTATGATGAAGATAAAGTACGGCAAAATACTTTAACGAACGGCCGGAAAAAAAATGGAGCTTTAAATATGCAAACTGGCAGTGTAGTGTCTGTCTTGCGATTTGAACCTTACAACGGGAAAGGTGGGCCTAACGTGAAGTACCTTGTATCCATAAGTATGATATTTCTTTTCCTTCCTTCCTTATTATTCTAAAAATCCCGCGAGAGGAACAGAGCAAAACACGAGAAATATCTATCACGATAGTCAGCTTATGGGTCGAGATTCGCACCCAATACATCCTAAATGCGAAACAGGAAAGCGAGGGTATGTCACCGTCAGTGACGTAGTCCTAACTAACTTCACGGAGCTTCTTGAGAAGCGCCAGTTGTGCAGCTACTCAAGAACTTCCCAGCATTTTATGGAACCCGAAGGTTCTCTACGATGGTCACAAGAGCACTCCACTGGTTCCTCTCCTGAGTCAGATCAATCTAGTCCATACCACCCCATCCTATCTCTCTATGATCCATTTTAATATTATATACTTCATAATTTATAACCCATTTTCAACATGCTTCCGGGAATTTCAAACATACTTACACGGGGAAAGAGCCGGGATAGCGCAGTCGGTATAGCGACTGGCTACGGGCTGGAGTTCGAGTCCCTGTAAGATCAAGAATTTTCTTTTCTCCACGTCGTCCAGACCGGCTCTGGTGTCCACCCAACCTCCCAGCCAACTGGTACCGGAGCTCTTTCCCAGGGGGTAAGACGGCCAGGGCGTGAACTTAACTCACCTCCATCTAGTGCCGCGGTCAAGAAAATGTGGATATACGAGTATATCCACTCCCCCATACGCCTTCATTGCGTAGTGCTTAATTAGTTAAGCACAGAGACAACTTTATGTTTTACCTTACCTTTACTTATGAAGGGATTTTTATTTTCGTAGAGTTATCTGCACAAGGTATGATGTACTGTACCCCAGTTCGAAAAGTAGAAGAACGTGTCATGAACATGTACAAGAAAGTACACAGGGGTTAATTTATTTCATGATTCCAGTGCAAAGGCGTGCGTGTTCACGGCATTCTGTCTCAAGTGACTGTTAAGCCGCGGGGAGAAATGCGATGCCACAGTAGGTCTGGGTTTCAGGTTGCAAGGTATACCTAAGCCTATAGATCTGGGGGATTACCCCTACTATTCTATTCTACACATGGAAACAAGAATGTTTCGCTATAATATCTGAAAATGTACACCATTAGCAAAAAGCACGTTGAAATGTCGACCCAATTTCTTCAGAAATGACTGACTTCAGTAACTTCAAGAGTTCTGGAGCGACAGATATATTTAGATTAACATCGTAATTTTGAATTGTCTCATTCTGGTCCGCTGCACTAATAAGTTAGAAACATAGTAAATTCGGCAGAATAACAATAAGCACTACGTTGCGCTGCTGTCTAGAGGAAATTTTTCGGCAAAAGGTCGTCTGTACAATCTTCGTCAAAAATTAGCAACCGCTTTTGTTTTTCTCAGTTGATAACATAATAGACGTTGCCTAGCTTAAAGATAGTGTCAGGCCATGACACAACTCAGGTGGTTGGTCGCTGGCTTCACAGCGCGGCGGCCGGAGTTCGATCCCGGGTTTGGTCAAGTGGGATTTGTGGTGGACAAAGTGGCACTGGGGCACGTTATCTCTGAATACTTCGGTTTTCCTTGCCAATTCTCATTCCACCGACTGCTCTACACACATCATCATCTATCAGCCGGGGCTGGTACAACAGGCCAAAGAGTGGCCGACGTACCAAGTGGAACCAGTCTAACCCCATCACAAGAGAAACAACTACACTTTTCGTATGAGAGTCGGTCAGGAGGTAAGTTCACCAGGCACAAAGATCGAGGTTTCCTTTATTAAAATCCCTGAAATGATAAATGCAGAGTAATTCTACTATTTTTCGAAACAATTGCTAACAGCTGAGTCTTCGTGGGGCCCATCTTCCTGTATAAGTCCGGAACTCGTCCGCTCAGCTATTGTTTCACCGCAGTAGCTGCGTCATCACTTTGAACCCTGTATCCCCCAGGGCACGCGTATCGGCGAGCAGTGTCACCAGCAATGAACACCAAATCGGAGTGCCCATATAACAAGTGCAGGTCGTGTGACTGCGACATCATACGCCTTCTAAACTTAGTTTCTGCCCGCACCTCGCGCATTTCCTGTCCTGTTAATAATTTAAAACAAATGCTACATAAGCTACTGTTGCAGTCCGTTAGACAACTGTGTATCATGAGAACACGATAAACTGACCCCGCTGTATACTGTGCTTAACTAATTAAGCACAACGCCATGAAGACGTATGGGGACGTGGATGTATAGACCCATGTTTTCTTGACATGGGCATTAGTTGGAGGTAAGTGGTCAGCTTCACGCTCCGGCCACTTTACCCCCGGTAAAGGTTCATTGGGCCGTACAACCGGCCTGCACAACGTGGAGACGAGGAATATCTTGTTGACTACTACCGGGACTCTAATTCTGATACCTCGATCATCCAGTCGCTATACTGACTGCGATATCTCGGCTCTTGTGTCGAGTGTAGTTCAGGAACAAAAAGTCGATGATTTAATACTGTAACGGATTTGATCAACGCGTTGCCAGGCAACAGCACTGTAAACGCAGTACAACACGCAACAGTAGAGGAAGCTGTGTTTGTATGTCGTCCGAGTCACGCTCAGGGCTGCTAACCGACCAATGAACTCGCAGTCTGACACTTGACACGTGTTTTCTGTGTGGTCTGCGCCATGCAAGAATAGAGAGGCTGTGTTTTCTGTGCATGATACGTGCCGAAAGGATATAAGAGAATACGGGAATGGGAACTGACTTCACTTGAGTTCCGAAGTTCCAAGGGAACAGCAGTGTGGCCAGAAGAAGAATTAGAAGACTTAATGTGTGACGTTACATAGGTTGTAGTACATCGATATTGGGGGTGTGTAATTTAGTGGTACATTTATAGTCCCTGTGTTATAAATCCGTTGCCAGGAAACGGATAGTGAAGACTAGTGGAAATAGACTGAGAAGATTAGTGTGAAGTGACTGTAAATAGTGTAAATCAGCAAGAGAGTAATAATTATTTGTAGTTACGACATGTAGGTGGTTAGTAAATCAAATTACGAATCCGAACCCCGTTTTTAGTCACTAATACAAGTGACAATACATAATCGAAACTGGATACTTACGAACTGCAGAAAGAGAGAAGGGGGAAACACTTTCGTCGCTACGTGATCACTAGGAAGTTACTATACTGTATTTGCAACACAGGATAGAAGTCGGTACCATCATGTTGGCGGTATTCTTCCATAAGACTGTCTATTTGAGTCTACATAGCCCCAAACATATTACTGTATGTGCTTTGTTCTGTATTGTTCCCTTTATGTTATAGTCTCTCCTTGTCTGTATCAGTGTAAGATCTATTGCCACCGGGTGAATACCCAATTACAGTAAAATAATAACAACAACAATAACAATAAAGTAAAAGTAAAAAAGTAAATCTATTCCTGTAACAGGCCGTGAAGGCCCATAAGGTTGTGAACGTTGAGGGTCCAATATTATCTAGACAACCGGCTCTAAGATGGCGGTAAGGTTGTCAGCCTTACGCGCCGGCCGCGCTTTACTCCCCAGGAAAATTATTTAATTAATTCCTCGTATTCATTTTTGTTAGAAGCTGAATCGACCCCAGTGCCATAGTGCGGCTGGAAGGATTAGGTCAATTGAAAAAATCCAATGACCTCATGGGGACTTGAACCAGCGACCTTCCGGCTTGTAGCATAGTGCCTCAACCAACTACGCTACCGAGTGCACACCTGGGCTGACAATAATAATAATAATAATAATAATAATAAAGACAGAATTTAACATAGCTCGATATGAATATAAACCGATTTTATAAAGCAGTGTACTATTCTGTTCTCAAGAAAGATCGCTCCATGAGTACGTGACGTCACGGGCCCAATTCCGCGATGTGATATCATTCCTGAAACGTACTTAAGAAATAGGCAGCGCCTCTTTTCCACATAGACAATTCCAAAACTTTGTAGCACTATCATGCGACTAGGAAACGAAGCCACGTAACCTATAAAGTATCGGAATTGTTTGTTTCAGCAAGCAGACGGACACAGGCCTAAATATAAGTTCATCTTGGAGGAGGTAATGCCAATAAAAGTTGTCTCTGTCGTTAAGTAAGGGCCAAGGTAAGAACACGAATGGGAGCATAATTTAACGCGTTCTTAATGTCAGTGTTTTTTTCTTGAGGTGGGGCGAGAGTCCACTCGGTACGTGAGACACTAATGTCCCTATTGTACCAGTCCCGAATGGTAGATGATAAGTATGGGGCAGTCAGTGGAATGAGAATTGGCAGAGAAAACCTGCCCCAGTGCCACTTTGTCCACCACAAATCCCACAGGACCGGACACGGGCTCGAACCCGGGCCGCCGCGGTGGGAAACGGTGACTAACCGCCTGAGCTATGGCGCCGCCTTAACCTCTACATTAAGATGGATATGAAGGGTCAGTTTCACACCCTCCTAAAAAGAATCACCGGTACTCACTGGATAGGATGCTGGGTGGGCCCCAAAGTCGATTCGAACGCTGTGAAGAAGAGATAACCCGCTTTCCATTGCCAGGCCTCCAGCGCGTAGCCTAGTCACTGTGCTATTCCCTTACATATTGCTACACTTAAGTTTGCCAGGCCCTCCAGCGCGTAGCCTAGTCACTGTGCTATTATTCCCTTACATATTGCTACGCTGTTTGCCAGGCCCTCCGGCGCGTAGCCTAGTCAATTTGCTATTCCCTTATATATTGCTACAATTAATTTTGCCAGGCCCTCCAGCGCGTAGCCTAGTCACTGTGCTATTCCCTTACATATTGATGCACTTATGTAGGTTGGCAACATTTTCTTACACGGACTGGACGTGAGCGCAGTAGACACGTCTGTTGAAAGTACACACTACTTCACGGTGGAGTACATGAACACGGAGGAGGAGTAAATGCTATCGGCAATTCGTGTTCCAAGTTCTCGAATAAAGGAGAACATGTTATTTTAAAGAGAACTCACAGCATAAGCATCAGCAAAAGTTGTGAAATGCAGCAAAGCTATAACAAAAACACCTTCACTACGGAGGAGAATCAGTCAAGTAGGTCACAAACGGATAGAAAAAGTAAAACGTGTGACATTCGAACTTGGAAAAAATCATCCATATCTCCACATATCCCCCAACAACACTGACACACTTATCCCATTGCTTTACCAGTGCATCGAAACCCGCAGCGCAGAAGTTTTTCGACTGTTGTCTCACTCACTTTCGTATCTCCATTCCAACCCCTTCGCCATCACCGAAACGTCTGCCACGTTCCTCAACCCAGATGTGAACCGCTTTACGTGATACACTTTCCACCAGAAGTAGGAAATATTTCTTAAGAATCTCCTTTGCAATGAGTCCCTTCGCCCACTTAAGAAAAACTCACAACAAAACGCAACTCTTCGATAGCAAACCCTTAAGCACGGTCGTCATTTTGACTACTCAAACAAGCCTTTAAATATGAGCATGCGCTTCTGCTACCTAGATAAAACAAAGAAAATAATAATAAACTCCGTGGCCTGCAGTCCGCAAGCGAAATATACAAACCGAGCGACCGCCGTTCTTCTGCGAAGTTAGTGCCAACTTTAGGGGACGTGGTCAGCGAAACTGATCCCCACGGCCGTTAATCTCGGGTTTTCTAGACCGGTGCCGCTATTTTCTTGAAATAGCTCCTCAATTAACCTCACGAGGCCGAGTGGACCCCATTCCAGACTCGCTGCTTCTCAGAATATCTGGTAGCGCCGTGAATCGAACCCGGGAACTCTGACCACTAGACCACAGAGGCGGTCCTCTGCTTCCTAGACTTTATTTAAAAATCATGTATATATAAGAACGACCTAGGCAATGCCCAACCGGCATTCACTGACTTTCCCTCGTACACTGCGCAACAGGCATACAATTTCGTCTATGAGAACCACATGACAATGAATATTCATACTGTCTTCTGGGTTACAACACAGTGCAGTGTGACAGACGAGCTCAACTTAGGAACAAGATGCCTCCATCCGTCCTGAAGTGTTGCCTCGCGTTCTTCCGAAATAATAGCACTCACCTGCCACACTACACGGTGTCATAACCCAGAACACAACAATATGAAGACAATTTAGAGCTTCGTGTTAACAATTCTTTATTTACTCATGTGCTTACTCAAATTATCAACGTGTAGGGCGAATCCCGCTGGTGGTATATGATGGTCGGTTAAATGATTATAGAAAAAACAAAACTCCATGGCCCGTAGCCCGCAAGCGAAATATACCGACAGAAAGACCGCCGCTTGTCGACGAGGTTAGTGCCAACTTTAGCGGATAGATGGTGTCACGTGGTCAGCGCAACGGATCCCCAAGGTCGTTATTCTCGTTTTCTAGACCGGAGCCGTTATTTCCTTGAAACAGCTCCTCAATTATCTTCACTAGGCTGAGTGGACCCCGTTCCAGACCCACTACTTCTCAGAAAATCTGGAAGCGCCGGTAATCGGTCCTGGGACCTCTGAATCTGTAGCTAGGAACTCTGACCATTAGACTTTTGAAAATATTGTTTTTAAACAAAGTTTTGTGTTTTATTACAGCAGAAAAAAGTTTTTTTTTACAAAATTATGTGTGGGACGAATGACACAAAAACTTCGCGAGTCGTAATATTGCACTGTACTGTCCTATCAGTGGACCGGAGACCCTGAGGTAAAACACGAGAAACTTCCGATAGTGAGTACCTCCCCTGGTGCGTAATCCTACCTTTACAATTATTCCGTCATATTGAAACAGTCACAGAACATACACCATCCACCAGATTCAGTAAGCAAGGCATTTCAACGCATATGTGCCTTCTTCAGGCAATGAATTGCTACAATACATTCACACAGTTCTATCTTATGGGGAAATACACATCTAGTATGTATGTAGTTCAGTCTAATTGATCCACTGGCATATCTACTGTTTCAAAGCCTTATAATTAATCCTAAATGTAATATTTAATGATAAGGCCGCGCCATAGCTCAAGCGGTTAGTCGCTGGCTTCCCACCGCGGCGGCCCGGGTTCGATCCCGGGTCTGTCAAGTGGGATTTGTGGTGGACAAAGTGGCTCTGGGGCGGATTTTCTCCGAGTACTTCTGTTTCCCCTGCCAATCTTCATTCCATCTCCATCATCATAATCACCCGGTCAGGCTACAATAGGCCAATCGCTGGCCGCCGTGCCGAGTGGACCCAGTTGGGCTCTACCCCCCACTAAGGGAATTTAAAAAAATTAAATGATTAAATATTACTAAAATTTGCACAAAATAACGACACGCGTACAAGTCACTTAGTTGAGCACTGAGGATATAATTCTTCGTTACAATGTCCATAATATTTGTTGCGCAGTCTTCTAGCATACACCAGTAAAGAGTTTTTGTGTAGTACATCTCTAACTGTACCTGTGTATAGCGCAGATGTTGGCCGAAGTCGAGGTACAAGTGATTATTTGTTTCTCAGCAAAGACTTTGCTCCACGGAGATCGAAGTTTCAGATATGATATGAGAAATGCACACAAAAATAAGCTATCCCTGTAACAGACCGTGGAAGCCCACTGGCTTGTGAGAGGTCGAGGCCTCCACATTTTCTAGAAAATTTGCTCACAGATGGTGGTGAGATTGTCACCCTTAAGCGCCGGCCGCCCTTTACACCCAAGAAGATTCCTGGTACTCATTTCTGTTAAGAGGCTGAGTCGACCCCAGGGCCATAGTGCGGCTGGAAGGATTATGTCAATTGAAAAATCCACTGCCCTCATCGGAATCGAATCCGCGACCTTTCGGCTTGTACCTACTCTACCGCATGCTCATATCTTCGCACTATGGATTCAATACTGTTTGTAAGTCTGTAATTACAAACACGGCGGGATCCGAAATGTCGAGGTTACGTCATAGTTTTTAAACAGACGCGATCTCACTATTCTTCAGAAAGGAGTGCTCCACGATAATAGAATAAGCACAGTACCAATAACGACTTCGTTACGAGGCGTGCTCCAAAGCCTTGTCCGAAGGGATCAGAAAAGTTCACTCGGTACAGTGACGACTCGGGATTCGAATCAGACAGATAATAAATCTTCAAAATCGATTGTGGGGGGGCCCCCAGCCCCTACCCAATGTGTACCGGAGGCTGTTTCGCCGGGGGAAGAGCGGTAGGGGCGTGAATCTAAACACTCACTTCCATTAAATGCTAAGGTCTTCCTAGTTCGGGGATCGCTTTTACATTTACAACTTCTTTATAACTGAATTCTGTCCCAATCTCGAAAACTGAACGCTGCTTTACGAGCGTTTTCCTGGCATTCAAGGACGAGTGGACTTAAATGATAAACAGGCCTTTAAATACGTCCTTGGTCGCTGTTGTCCTGTTTTCGTTTCAATCTTAGACGACATTCACCCAAAACAACCCACTTCTCTCGAGTATTTTATTTTTAACAAGTACAACCCGAGTCAAAAGTCAGGACTCATGTACGCTGCACGCCAAGCATCCAGTGACAAGTTTATCTACATCAAACCACCGCACAGTTTAGAACACAGTAAACATAAGTATATACGCCTAGACAAGAAACACATACGCCATATTGCATGATTATATATAAAATATATATGGCGGGAATAGCATACCAATACCCACACACTAACAACTCGTACATCATTGAAACTTGTCTTCGGGCTCCACAACCGGGCTTGCTACGTAGAAAGCTTCTACAACACAGACCTACAAACATACATACATGCCCAGGCCGCGCCACACCTCAAGCGGTTAGTCGCTGGCTTCCCACCGCGGCGGCCCGGGTTCGATCCCGGGGTCTGGTCAAGTGCGATTTGCGGTGGACCCGCTGGGCGGGTTTTCTCCGAGCACTTCGGTTTCCCCTGCCAATCTTCATTCCACCAAATTCTCCATTATCATAATCACCCGGGTCAGGCTACAATAGCCCAATCAGTGGCCGACGTGCCGAGTGGACCCAGTTGGACTCCACTAAGTGAATTAAAAAAACATACATGCCAAATTTTTCACTTCTCATATTTCGATCCGGATTAGCGAGAGTTTATTGCAATTATACGGACAGAGATATCTTTACCTCTACCAATTTAAACATTAACGCGTGTGACTTGGATTGAGGTGCTGTCGGTATCGAAACTAAACTTGGTTTTTGTCAGTCATTTCACCATTATGTCGAAACAGTACCTTGAAACAGACCGTTCCTTCTTAGTTCTTTTCAGTTCACATACATAATCATGGGGACTTTTCGCCGTTCTTTTCTAAATAAACGTTGACATTGATATCGCAATTCAAGAAAACAAGGGAGTAGCAGAAACATGAAATATCAGTTGCAAAGTTACAAACGTTTTAACTAATGTTAACCAAATTAAGCAGTAACTTATAACTAATTATAACTACGATTTAACAATAAACCCTCTGTGCTTAAAGTACTATGGCATTAAGACATATGGGGGAGTGCAGGTATATAAAGGTAAAGCTATCCCTGTAACAGGCCATAGAGGTCCATACGGTTGTGAGACGTCGAGGCTCCCACATTTTCTAGACAATCGGCTCACAGATGGCGGTGTCAGCCTTACGCGTTGGCAAGCCGCACGAATCCTGGTACTCATTTCTGTCGGAGGTTGAGTCAACCCCAGGGCCATAGCGCGGCTGAAAGGATTAGGTCAACTGAAAAATCCAATGAACTAATCGAATATCGAACCAGCGACCTTCCGGCTTGTAGCATAGTGCCCCAAACCAATCACGCTACCACATGCCCGTCGTTAAATATTATTGATAAAATATTTGAAAACAAAACACATCTTGAAGAAAGCAGTCTTCCGGGATTTGGCACCGTGTATATGTGGTGTTAACCGACGTTTCGGAGGAACGTATCGCCCCCATCTTTACTGCTTTACCGTTTCTCACGGTGTTGTCGCTTGCAGATTTCTTATACTTTTTCTTCTACCCTGAAGATGGGGGAGATACGTTCCTCCGAAACGTCGGTTAACACCACATATACACGGTGCCAAATCCCGGAAGACTGCTTTCTTCATAGTCACCGCCGTGAAAGCCTCAAATCTTACAAAACACATCTTGTTTCATTACCATAATTCATTATTGTGACCAGCGAGCTGGTTACTGTAGCGGTAACGCTCTAGATACATATTAGGGCGGTGTTGGGTTCTAATACTGTCTGGGACACCTGTAATTTTGACACGTTTCCCGCGATTTTCCTCATTCCCTTGAGGACGATACTAACCTCGATTACGCCAAATCGTTTTCCATTCATCACCCATATACCATCGTACTATTCCACGATGTGCCATGGAGTAGATACTGACAGCGTTGCCACGCGATAGCTTCACTGATTGAGGTACTATGCTACAAGCTGCAAAGTCATTGGATTTTTCAATTGACTTAATCCTTTCATCGGCATTATGGCTCTAAGGTCGACTCAGCCTATAACAGAAATGAGTAATAGGAATCTTCCTGGGGGGTAAAGGGTGGCCGGAGCGTAAGGCTGACATCCTCACCGCCATTTGTGAACCGACTGTCTAGATCATATGGGAGCCTTGACGTCTCACAACCCTATGGGCCTCCATGGCCTGTTACAGGGATATCTTTACTTTTACTTTTTAACAGCGTTGTGAGACAGACACTCGTGATGAGTACGACTGATTCGAGGACACGCATTTAAAAAGCACTTGGCTGGAGCACGAAAATCAGATAACGGAAAGCATTTCGTGTGCTTTTATGTGTCACTGCAAAACGGGCCGAGAAATATCTGACAACAGACCACAACCGTTCATCATCTTATGACATGTAACATAATAATACAACTGTCACTTTTCTGCCGGTTTCTTGTCTGTTTCCTATTTCCTGCCGTGGACCTAACTCAGGCCACCCCTTACTTTTGCCAATATGCTACCCCTCTTAAAGCGATGCGCCAACATTGAGGTACAGTTTTTGGATGAGATTTAAATCCTCACTTCCAATTACACGAACAAATCTTAATCTAACTTGAGTATTTTTGTTTCTTTAAAGTTTCAGCTGACAAATGCTGTAATACTAACAAGGAAAGCTGGTGTGTCTCTGGCGAAGAGCGCGTATTAATTATTTGGAGTCAGGATAGCTCAGTCGATACAGCGGCGGGCTGGGTGGCCGGGGTTCGATTCCTGGTAGGGACCAACCCGCCGTCCTATCCAATGAGTACCGGAAACTACATCTCCGGGGGTAAAGCGGTCAGGACGTGAAGCTGACCACTCACCTCTATCTAGTGCCGAGGTAAAGAATAATGGAGCTATATCTCCATTCCCCCATATATCTTCATACTACAAAGTGTTAGCTCGGATATATGCTTCCTCGAATTTCGTATGGCAAAAATATGACTTGTTCGTAAATAATGTGGCATGTTTACTCAAGGTAAGAACTATGAAGCCAGCAGACAGAGCCGTTACTGAGTAACGGCTTCGCAAACAAGCATGTTTCCACGGCAACAGTTGAATAAAATGAAGGGAAGCTATGTTTTCTACGCGGTCCGTGCCGAGATGTTATAAGCAGGACAGTTACAGATGAGTTGAGTTGGTTGGTTAGCGACTGAGATAGTGAGTTAGTGAACTGTTGCTGTTAGAAGCTGGTAGCTGAGGTATGCGGATAGTTCGGGAACCCAGAGGAAGGGAGACATCCGCCGTTGGAAGCCGCTACTGAGCAACGGCTAGTAAATGTGTTGACTGTGGACACAAGCGCGCACGTCTGTGTGTAATAATGAATTGCAATTTGCAGTCACACGCTGTATCAAGGAGTCCAATGAATCCGGTCATCAATCCAACATCCGTCTATAGTCACTCTATCACGTGACAACTTGAAATATTATGGTGTTCAATGTCAAGACAAAGGACTAACACCAAGAAGTGTGTACAACGACATTAAAGACACAAAAATATTAAGTTCTGATTATATTACGAGATGGATATGCTTTAAAGTGCCAGTATTAATTTAGGTTTTGTGCATTCTTCTACAAAACTTGAAGAAAATAATGCACAATCATACTGTGTCTGTCCGTCTGTCCGTATGATTCACATCAGAAACTATTTGACAGGTTTCGATTAAGTTCTATAATGGGTGATTACAAGCCTATGCGAAAATGAGAGGATAATATTAAAACTGTTTTTAACGAAGATGTAGGCTGAATTTATTTCACTCAGAACAGGGACCAGCGACGGGCTCTCGAAATCTGGATGCAAACCATCAGGTTTAGGCAATGCTACGACTGTCTTGACTGTGTAAGATTTGCCACCTGCTTCACGCAGGTTTCTTTCTCAGCTTATTCTTCGACCCTGAAGATGGAGGCGAAATGTTTCTCTGAAACGTCAGCTGACTTTCAACGGACTATGGGATGTTATATCCCAGAAGATATAACTCTTCCTGTATTAACAAGCTGAGTAACTACTAGATTCCCAAGGAGGGCTGTTCCATTGGGAAAGCTTGTAAATCAGTTAGTTACTGCCTCGTTACAAAGTAAAGTAACTTCTGGTCCTTTGCGTAGTCTGTACAACTCAATCTATCAGTAGCTACGTAAGCCTAACGTCGAATGACAAGCTGAAAGTGAAGAATGAATTGGAAAAGACGTGGAAGGACGCGTTTGTGGCTTAAGGTACGAAAAAAAAAAAAACTTCGTTACGATAACGTCTTCAGACACAGCTTTAAAGCCCTGACCTTCAGATTACGAAACAGGAATTAATACACAACAATATTAATGTTATCTAGAGAACAGAACGCCTATTTAAGATAAAATTAGCGTCGAGTGCGTAATTTTGACTTTTAACTTGAAGACACGCTCTAGATCCCGAAGGCAGAGACAATAGTTAATGATATACCAGACTACACGGCGTCACAAACCAAAACCAATCTTCATAGCAACTAGCGCGAGAACCTTAAATTTCACCAGTAAACCAGTTTACTTCTCATATAGGCCGCACAGAATCTCCATTAAAAACACCGGTCAGTTAATACTATTTAGAGATAATCACTGTTTGTTCTGAAAACCTTAAACAGGAACTATAACGAAAATGCAGCTGTAACGTGAAAACATAGAATTACTAAGTCTTCCATGAATTACAATTAGTACCGTATGAATTCCTCGACACTAACTTGTCATTCCTTCTAAGCACTGCCGTAACAAAATCATTACGTTCAACACAAAATCTCAATCACCAAAGCTAGTGAAGAAACGTACAATTTTCACTCTACAAACATTTCGACACTCAGCAGCATTACCTAAACACTGGCAATACTGGGACCTCCACACAAAAATATTTCACAGGTAGCGAAACAGCGGTAACTTCACCCTCCACTACAACAACACTGAAATATAAACACTTGCTCTACCGTGGCAGAACACGCAACGACTGATGTGGCTTGTTTTTGCTGACGAATTCACAAACCGACACCTCAGAGGGGTAACTAGAGAGGGGAGGGGCTTACGCGCTGCTATAACACTACTTTCCCGTCACACACTTCGTCTATTGAACTTAAGGATACGAAACTTTCAGAACGGTTCTGTAACCGTACTGCATAGTGCGTCGTAGTCAACGTCTGGCATAGGGAGACAGGCGTGCTGCAGCTATCGCAAACGCGCAGGGGAGGCCAGAGAGTGAGAGAGACAACTGCTTCTCAAAGCGCATGTCATTACTGCATAGTACAACACTCCCCAGCTTTACTTTCTACCTCGATGATTCCGACGTTTTGCGCACGTGCCACCCCTCCCCCAAATCCATACGCGCTCCCCCATACCTTTACAAACAACTGCTACATATTTACACATTACTTGCAGACCCGCTGCTGGGCAACGACTCGATAACACATTCCCGCATAAAGAATACGCAGGCAACACTCGGATAACTTCCGTTGCTATGCAACGAGCTGTAAAAAGGTATAAAATAGCCAAAGCCATCCCTGTAACAGGCCGTGGAGGCCAATAGGGCTGTGAGACGTCGAGGCTCCCACATTTTCTAGACAGTCGGCTTACAGATGGAGGCGACGTTGTCAGCGTACGCGCCGGCAACTATTTACCCACAGGAAGATTCCAGGTACTCACTTTTGTTAAAGGCTGTGTCGAGCGTACAGCTATACTGAGGCTAGAACGATTAGGTAAATTGAAAAATAAAATGACCTAATCGGGAATCGAACCCACCACCTTCCGGCTTGTAGCATAGTGCCTCAAACAACAATTCTACTGCTTGCCCCATGCAACGCGCTATAAATACAATAACAGAGGAAGAATTATTTTCTATGTGGTTCGCATATAGCCATTGCGTGGGAACGAATGTATTCTATGGGTCAGCCTCGAGAACGAGAATGGAGCTAGTCCTCGATAGTCAAGGAAGAAGGGTTCGGCTGAAGATTGACTGTGAGTTATTATAACTGATTGTGATTAAGTGAGACTGCACAAGAATGTTAATGAACCCAATGATCCGATCCAAATTCCGTTATTATTAGTCACGGAACCATAAACACGTGACAATATAAATACATTTATCATCCAAAATAACGTAATAATACGCGCGTATACGTGCGTGTTATGAAAGAACTCAACATGTCACCATCTCACTTCTGTTCTGAAGGTACATGGTTCGAGCATCCGCTGGGTCAATGTCTGCCCCGACTTAAAT